>NW_015539898.1:62423-77564 GCF_001515605.1 Sinocyclocheilus anshuiensis | reverse complement strand
AACGTCAAGTTTGCCACGCAACGTCGTCTTTAAAAAGACGCACCCGAAATTGCTCTTTTAGGGAAAAAGCTCTTTTAGCATGCTGAGGCGCACAGGGGAGATGATCATCTGCAACACAAACAGGGGGTAGTGCAGCCTGATGTGTGCAACCCACTCGACACGGGAAACCACCTGGAGCTGAAGCGCCGTACCGCCAACACGAAGAGCTCTCCAAGAGCGGGCTGAACTCGTTCAGTCTTCTTCTCTCAGTAGAGTAGTCAGGAGCAGAACGATGTGATCGCTCGGCTCCGAAGCGAAAAGCTGAATATGCGCTGCATCTGCTGCCTACGTATACTCACTCTGTGATCAGCGGCAGCTGGATGCAATAATCGCATGCCAATGTGCATTGGCTCGTTTAGTTTACACTCAAAGTAGATTGGTCTCTCTAAGCGAGATCCCAATTCGTCGGTCATCCGACGTGACGTCGAGAGTGACCGACTGAAAGGGAACTCTTAGTTACAAGTAAATATGTGTTCCCCATTCTAAAGTGTTTCCAATTTTCTTGTTATTTTATGCTTTCTATATTATAAATACATACATAATGCATAAATACATAAAATTATTTGACCTTCTAAAAATGACCTTAAAATACGAATAAATAAATAATAATTTAATGCTTTGCAGGGATAGTATTAAAGGCATAATTCACCTAAAACTAAATTTTGGTAATTTACTATTCTTCATTTCTGTCCAATACTATAGGACTTCCTTTTCTTCTCTGGAACAGAAAAGGAGATATCTGAGGGAAGATGGATGAGAAGATGGCAATTTTCTTTCCGAAAAGGACTTAAGAAAAACCATGAAAGTAGTCTATACTAATATTTCTTCAGTGAGTTGTGTCATGGATGTGTAAGGACACACTCACACAAGTAGCAGCACCACAAAACACAAATCATGCTGTCAAGATGGTTTAATTTGTCCTGTCTTCCATCTTGAACACACTCCACCAAAGTTTCTCTTTTGTGCCGAGCTGAGGTAAGAGAGTAAAATGTGCTTTACGTGGCCTCCAAAGCGGCTTTTATGTTTGGCACAGATGAAATGGCCTGTTCTTGTTCACCCTCCTCTAGTTTGAGTTCAGGATCCACAATCAAATGAGAAGATGTTCTCTCTAAAGGTAGGGGATTAAATTCTAGTCTTTGCATTCTAAGAGCTCTCCTCTGTCACACTACATTGCTTTGTAACATATGCAGTGTTTCATCTCTTGGCTGTGGTTCAGGTCCTTTGGAGTATTACATGCTTCTTCCATTAACATAAGAAAAATCACAGGTGTAGGGTTTTTTGATAACTAACCATGGTGGAATGAAAAAAGGAACACTTTGCATCAGCTGTAGTGCCATTCAATCAGATCAGTCATATAGCTACATGCTAACAGTATATGTAAAATTCACGCAGACTATTCTTAGGTTATTGAATATCATCCAGAACCTTAATTCTTTAATAAACCTAGTTTCTTGCTTTTCATTTACATAAATGTATTTTGCAGCTTTTATCCAAAGTGACTTACACTGCATTCAAGGCATACTATTTGTCAGTTCTTGCTTTCCCTGGGAATTGAACCCTCAAACTTGGTGTTGCTAGTGCCACTTTTTAAGCTACATGAAGGCCCTTCAGACCTGCTTGACTTCTGTTTTGTACAAAAGGAGATGTTGTTCATGCTGCTTATTTGCATGCAATGAAGGTAAATTGAGAAAAAGTAAGAAAAAGCCCATAAAAGGAACAGACTGATATTTCAATCATTATACTTATTCATATTTGCGATTAAAGTATGGAGCGTGAAGACCAGATTTGACGTCAATATCAAATTGTAATTCATTTTTTGATTACAAAAAACTATATTGCACACATCATTTGATGATACTTTTATGGTGCTTGACTTGTCTTTTGTAGCATAATAGCCTGATTTACACTTTCACTGAATAGAAAAGAGCAGCCAGAACATGCTGCAACATAACTCTATTTGTGTTCCACAGAAAAAAAGAAAGTGATACAGAGTTTGGAACGTTTTAAAAAAAAAAATATATATATATATATATATAAAATATGGGGGAAGCGTTATTATGGATTATAGACTGGTATTTTGCCCAGAAGTGAGGGTTTAAAATTAATGATGGATTTCTTTCTTACAAACATGCAGCTTTTCACTTCATAAGACATTAACTGATGGACTGGAGTCACTACTTGTGGATTATTGTGATATTTTTATCAGCTGTTTGGACTGATGACTGACTGATAACTGACGGCACCCATTCACTGCAGAGGATTTAATGGCGAGCAAGTGATGTAATGCTATTTTTTTTTATTTTTCAAATGTGTTCTGATGATGAAACAAACTCTTTCTTAGATGGCCTGAGGGTGAGTACATTATCAGAAAATTTTCATTTTTGGGTGAACTATTCCTTTAAGCTCAAAAGTTCAATGCTAAAATAATTGTTGACCAGCCACTAAAATCCTTAGTCTTCATTAGCTAGTTATGTCAAAAGGTAGAGATCCTAATATGAAGTGTAGCCTAAAATGGTTATTTTTGTGAAAAACATTATTTTTGACAACCCAAATGTCTAATTTTCATTACTAGGGATTTACAAATCAATTGCTTTTTAAATTATTTTTCGTTTTCATTTTTAAGTTTTTTTTTTTGTTTTAATTTTGTATGTGGTTTTGTCATTTTCTTTATTAAATATTTCTGTGCAACTTTAATTTAGTTGAAACTAAAGTTTTAATAATCATAGTACTTCAGTACTTTGTTTCAGTTAGTTGCCAATGTAACATTTCTAATTTTCATTAAGTTTTCCATCTAATATTTGTATTTTATTAAATTTTTAATCTTTATTTTAATTAAATGGTTTTTAATAACATTTTTTTAGTTAACAATAACAACACTGAGATGAATAAATGATGACAGGCACTCAGTTTCTGCTATTGTTGTAGTGCTGTGGCACACAGCATGAATTCCACTTCTGGCCTGTAACATATTGCTGTCTTTATTCCCGTTTCAGCCTTTGACTTCACCATGAGGTGTTTTTATAGCTGTCTCCAGTTTTAGTGACTCTTCTAGCCTTTCCAGGAAGCTTCATTGCGTTGTTCTGAGTGCAAATCCCTGTCGGCCCTTGGCAATGTGTTTATGCCCGGCCTCATTAATTAATGCCGGGCACTGGGCCAGGCTTGTTAATTTGCCCCAGACAAGCGGCAGGTAGATTGTGATGCGTACGGGGTCCCATCACACCCTTTTGCTGAATCGAGGTGAATGTATCAGCAGCATCAGACCTGAGGTTAAAGGTCAGCGCACCCCACACTAAAACGACAGGGCTTCTTTTCATGCTCAAATGCGAGGCATGAATTATGTAAATATGCAAATGTCCACAAGGTCAAGTGTCTTGTCCTGTATCTAATGGCCTGTGTTAAAATATGGCAATTACTGATGCTAACATTGTTATTGCTATTGATGACTAAAACAATCGCATAAGCGGCGTGACGCACACACATCGATCGGTTGGCAGATTATGAATTGGAAAGTAGCTGATGGGGTACAGTCGAGGGGGAAGGAGAGGCGAGGGGTGCGACCCGTTTATCGACGGCATTGTCATTGGTCTGACAGTGTTTTCCATCACACTGAATGACAGAATGATATTTCTGAAGGTTAGTCATCCGGACTGTCTGCGGTTCACCCCTCACACTCACTGATGATGTCATTTGTCAAATGGATTGACTGGTTTTAAAAGGTTGGTTGATTATGGACGGCATAAACACAATGTTGATTAATTCCAGTAGCACTTGATCACTGAATACCATGAGACTGTGTGAGCTGTGTCTAAATGTATAATTTCAAATGCACACTTGGATTTGTTCAATGAATAGCTCAGCCTCAGGCCATTCAAGGTAAACATGCGTTTGTTTCTTCATCAGAACAGATTTGGAGAAATGTAGAATTACTTCACTTGCTCACCACTGGATGCACTGTAGTGAATGGGTGCCATCAGACTAAGAGTCCAAACAGCTGATAAAAACATCACAGTAATCCACAAGTAATCTACACAACTCCAGTCCATCAATTAACATCTTGCGATGCGAAAAGCTGCATGTTTGTAATAAACAAATCCATCATGAAGACGTTTTTAACTTCAAACCATTGCTCCTCTATCTATAATATTGCTTTTTTCGAGTGAAGGAGTCATCTCATCTGAATCAGCAGATAAATATGCACAGATCAAGCACCGTTTACAAGTCAAAACAGTCCAAAATCATTCTAAACAAATATGCTGGTGGAGGACAACAGGGAATGGACTTTTTGAATGGGGGAAGCGTTATTATGGATTATAGACTGGTATTTTGCCCAGAAGTGAGGGTTTAAAATTAATGATGGATTTATTTCTTACAAACATGCAGCTTTTCACTTCATACGACATTAACTGATGGACTGGAGTCACTACTTGTGGATTATTGTGATCTTTTTATGAGCTGTTTGGACTGATGACTGACTGATAACTGACGGCACCCATTCACTGCAGAGGATTTAATGGCGAACAAGTGATGTAATGCAATTTTTTTTTTTCAAATGTGTTCTGATGATGAAACATACTCTTTCTTAGATGGCCTGAGGGTGAGTACATTATCAGAAAATGTTCATTTTTGGGTGAACTATTCCTTTAAGCTCAAAAGTTCAATGCTAAACGATTTGTTGACCACCCACTAAAATCCTTAGTCTTTATTAGCTAGTTATGTCAAAAGGTAGAGATCCTAATATGAAGCGTAGCCTAAAATGGTTATTTTTGTGAAAAACATTTTTTTTGACAACCCAAATGTCTAATTTCCATTACTAGGGATTTACAAATCTAATCCGATGTTATGCTGGTTAAAGCTATAAAGCTGGGTAGCTGCTCTGCAAATAATTTGTATGTATTTAAGCATAAAAACACAATTAAAATCCAAATTCCTAAATTAATATTAATGTTCATGCACTTGTTTCTCAGTTTTGTTTCTTTCTTACAGATGAAGTATGAATATGAAACTGTGTATAAACAGCTTCTTCTTTATTTAAAGTATCAGTTAATTGAGTTCATTTCGTAAATACAAATTCAAGCAAGCTTTTATAATTATAATTCTTTGAAGCCAGATTTGTTTCTAATTATTGTGGCTTCCACAAACCATAAACATTATCTTTTCCTTTTTCGGTAGCACTTTATTTTAAGGACCGATTCTCACTATTAACTAGTTGCTTATTAGCATGCATATTGACTGTTTATTAATACTTCTAAAGCACATATTAATGCCTTATTCTGCATGACCATATTTTAGATCCCTTAATCCTACACCATCACTAAACTTAACAACTACCTTACTAACTACTAATTAGCAGCAAATTAGGAGTTTGTTCAGAGAAAACTCTTAGTTAATAGTGAATATGTGTTCCCTATTCTAAAGTGTTACATCTTTTTCATTAAAACATGTCGCAAGTAGTATTTGATTTGATCTGCTTTACAAAATGTTATAAACGTGATGTTTAAATCAAATGTAGAAAAAAAAAAAAAAGGAATTGCATCAAATATTGATTTAACAGTTCAGCACCATGAGGCTTCACATTGGATTATGTTAAATATAAACCACTGTGCAGAAATAGTCGATCTCAAAGCATGCCAGGCATATTTTAAGGTCGATTTGCCAAAGGCTATTTGTTGGTTGTGCTAAAAAAACAAACTGATCATTTAATGCTTTGGCCCATTCTTTTTGGACTGTGTAATACATGTGATTGCATAAAGCAAATTTATTTATTCAATATTTAATGTAAAAAAAAATTGCAATAATTTAGTTTTGTACAATAATTTAGTACAAGGTTTCCATTACATTAAATGGATATCTTAAAGCCATTTTTATCCAGTCAGGGTGTGTGGTTACATTCAGACCAACAGGTGTGCTCTTGATGTGACCTTTACCTATAATTCTGTATGACTGTTCTCCATAAATGTCTGGCTTTCTTCTCTACTATACTGTAGGTGAAAAATAGTATGCTAAATGGCTACTACTTCTGGTGAGATTCAGAAGTGCACATCTGATGGACACTTTACTATCCCGTGAGGCCGCGGGATAGGTTTTGTGAATGACGGTGAAGCGACGGAACTTCTGCTTCTCAAGCAGAAGACTACATCCTAGCGAGGAATGCATCTTTCCTAGACCAGTCCTTCTGAGTTCTGCTCAGCATTAAATGCTAGAATGAGATGCTCTACTGTAGTAAGTGTGCATGGTTCTGTCATAAATGTTTCTGCCCCTGCAGTCACAGCACAGAAATACTATTTAAATTTTATTTTGAAATTTTAATTTGAAGAATATTTCATATTTAAAAAAAAAAAAAGATGTGCAAAGGGTTGTGGGTGACACATAATGCATCCTTCAAAACAGGCCAAATAAAGGACCCAAAACAAAGACTGCCTTCTAAGGGTCCTTCAAACTGAGATTTCCTTCGATGGAGCAGGTGAGCTGTTAAGTCTTACTAGGACGCAGCCTTCCAGTTTAGAATCACCCTGCATGTCATTGTGGGAAATTTTCATCGCTTTATTTATAGCAGCACAAATTCAAAATGATTGAAGAAATTTGATGTGCCACTCAATAAAAAAGTTTGAGAATGATTATATTGCGGTTTTGAAAAGTAATGTAAAAAAATTAATAAATAAAATAAGACAAAAAGAAAAGGAAACATCAACTTTTTTTTTTTATTTTCTTCCTTTAATAATTTTTGGATCATGGGGTTAAACTAGATCTTGACTACAATATCTGGTGAAAGTATATGTATATATGATATATACTGTATGATTGATTAGGTTACCTGACAGTAACTTTTCAAGCAGATCTCAGTTTTTCTACTATAATGTGATACAATTATCCTGAGTTTTACGCAGAGTGAATCCTGCAGCTCATCGGAACAGGCTTTCTCCTGCTCTCTGCTCCGTTATACAGTACCGTCCGTGGCTCTCCGCTCCCCTGGCTTCCAGCCGGCCTGACCTCTCAGCAGTAATTCTACTCTTACATGTAGGCTGAATCGATTCCAGAGAGCCAGCACAGCTAATTCAAGGTCATTTTCACATTATTTCATTCTCCGGCTGCACTAGGCCAATCTTTGCTAGCCTTTCCCAGCAAGGGACTATGGGACTTGTTTGAGTCAGCCAACATGTCATAAATATATATCTCCTTGGAAGATTTTTGACATAATTTTCCTTTGACCTCAAGCTGTTTTAGATTTAATTGCCAAAATAATTATTGCTTTTGCTACATTTTTAACATTTAGTTATATTAAACAAATATCGTATTATTTCATTATGTGTTCATGGAAGGTCCCTGGTGGTCCTCCAAGCTGGAAAAGAGAACTGACAGTGGTGACACCTAATTGCTCTGTGGAAAGTTTGAGCTGGACTTGCTCAGCAGTTGAGCTCACTTCTAATCAATAAAACTCTATTTTCCTTAGTGTATAATTAGCCACCTGAAAGACGTCTTGCATTACCTGCTCTATTCCCTGGGGTCCAGAGGCCATTGCGAGAATGAACAGTCTGTCCAAAGTGCCACCAGCTTTATCTTTTGTGAAACAGAGAGAATATTTCAAATACATGCCTGTTATTTCACTTTAATGAATCACGAAACTAACTAGCCTCAAGAGTGATTTGAAATATTGACATTACAAGCTATTACTAGATGAGGGATTGAGTTAAATGTTGTCATTGACTTTGACTTCAGTTAAAGTTTAAGAATCAGATTCCACTCCATTTTAAACTAGGTTCATACTGTGATTCGAAATGCTAACTGTTTTCTGAGGTGATATCAGACACTGATCTGAACAGGCGTTTCCTATACATTCAGTATTTCTATGGCAATTCTTCTGTAATGTAGACTGAATAGAGGCTGAACATTTTCCTGATCAGGTAAAAAAAGAAATTAAAATCTGATTCTTGTACAATAAGCCATTTAACTCAGTATATGACAATAGGGAAGAAAATATTGCAATTTTCATTTCATGCTGTTTTTGAAGTGGTGTCTGTGCCAACTAATGGAATTTAAAAAAAATATATATATTGACTATTTTCTAACATATGACCATACATCCTCTTTTTCTCTAACATGTCCTGGCCGGGATTTCTATATGCCAAAAATATATGGGTTTTGGCTTTGTTTTCTTAGTGACATTCTTTCTTAAGTCCTCATTCATTATATGTATGCGTATTTGCATTGCTTTAACCATTCTCAGTAGATCCCACCTTCTCGCAGTCCATGACTGGTCGATTATGTACAATGCCGGCACGCTATTGGTCAAACTACATTTCAGTCACTACTTTCAGCAAGTATGAAAACAATAGGAAAACAAAGCCAAAACCTGGATATTTTAGGCAATTTAGAAATTCTAAGCAGGAAATGTCCGGGAAAGAGAAGATGTATGGTCTGACAGGTTCCCTTATAAAAAGGTTTCAAACAAGTCATTCTATCCCAAACACACGGTGTTGAGCAAATGTTAGCCTGGTTGGGATGGGATGTTCTGAATACTGCAATGATTTGATAGTTGTTTTTTTTTTGTTTTTTAATGGGGAATTTCTATAGTTGTCTCTGTATATGAAGCTGGTAAAAGACACAATTTTTAACACTGCAATGAATTACAGTATGCCACTCATATTGTCGCGCTACAGGAACATCACACTACAAAAGCTCGCTGTGATTGACCCACGTGTACTTCTTTTGAAAGCATCCTCACACCTCATCGTGTTCACAGATTGTGACGAGATGTCATTTCGCTGAATGACACAGCATTCCGCTTTCAAGAGCCCTTTTGAGGCGTATGCAAAACAAGATGTCGCCGCTGACTAGCGAGCAATACTTTGTACAGCTCATCTTTGATTTCGTTCTCCCTCCTGCTCTCTCTCTCTCACACACACACAAACACACACACATGCACGCACAATTTGCCACAGATGTGTAAACAGCAAAGCACAAAGCCGTGCACTCAGACCGTGCCACCCCTGACATCTCCAGACTGTTTGTGTAGCTGACGATTCTATTTGCGCCGTGGAAAGCAATAAACAACTTACTTTGTATTCTATGATGGGAATTCTTTTATCAGGCCAACTGTCACAACGGAGGCACATTAAAACGCATCAGCCGAGCACCAGGCTGACGGCACCTGGGGGCTGTGTCAGCCCCCGTCCCAGTGGCACATGTAAGGACACTTCCAAGGAGACACACAGACTAACGGCACATGATCTACAATATGTTGAGGCTCACCCTCAAAACGAGCAGCGTAATAAGTGAAAGAAGCATTACAGCCGCGATTATGGGTGGGGAGGTTTCATGGCCAGAAGCACTAGGTGGCATTCTGCATGCAATTAGGACTGATTTCGGCTCAGAGAGAGAGAGCTTTAAAGGCCTGATGAACTGGCGACAACGCCGTGTGCTTTATCCCCATACAATGCTGGTTAACGTTATTGGGAACGTTTTCGTCAGTCTGGCGCACAGCTTGTCTGTAATGTTTATGAAGTGGCTTGCGCTATAAACGTCTCTGAACTCAATTGGCATTATTCATTTCTTGAGATGTTCGGATAACATAAGAATGGAGATTGATATCACACCGGCAGATTTGTTGATCTGGCCAGCAGGCTAAAGAGTAAATATACTAAATGGCAGTAATAATATTAGACTGTCACTTATCTCCTCAAGCTTTACAAGCTGCCTCGAGTTTATGTGATGTTTTCAGTTTCTCCATGGACACCAGAGACACAGTCATGCAGAATATCATAAATGTCAAGAAGACAAATTACAGTAACAAACAGCCTGGACCGACGCATAGAAAATGGACATCCCTTATTTAAATCCGAAGGTGGCATGTAAATAACTGGGAATGTGTTTGTTATATCTGGAGGTGAGTTAGTAGAGGGTTACTAAAAGCTCAGATAGGTTGGCAATGACCTTTCGGCATCCATAAGTGCTGGCTTGCTGAATATTACATCATCTATGTTTGAAGAATACAATCAGGTCACTGTTGCCAACTCTAGCGAGATAAATAAGCAACCGCAGTTAAACAAGCCCAATATTAATTGATTATTTATTATCAATAATTTATTACTGATAAAAGAGCTTGAAACATATTGAACTGAAATTACTATTTTATTTGAAATTCAAAAACAAGTTATTTTACAAAAATATACAAACTTTAACAAAGCGAGAGGTACACACTATCCATTCATCGCCAATCATCTGTGAGCAGAATAGGATTGGAGAGATGGAAAAGGAGAAAAAGACAAGAGCTTTAAGGGGGAGTTGTACAGCCTCTATCTATCTATCTATCTATCTATCTATCTATCTATCTATCTATCTATCTATCTATCAACTGTCTGTCCGTCATATTTTCTTTACATTCAAATCCAAAATTGCCATTCTGTATCCAATCTTCTGTCTCAACTCAAACTGAGGAACAGAATTGGAATGTAAAGGCATTCTAAATTCAGTTCTGAATGGTGCATAACCCGGACACGAACAGAAAAGGTGTGGGTGATTGAATGATGATGGAGAAATGTGCGTCTGCGGTACAAGTCGGGATATCAAAAGAGCAGTCTGATGAGGTCAAGTACAATGCACGATGCCTGGAGGGAGGGAGCCGTAAATGGGTGCTCATGGGTCACAATAAGCTGCTTATGCCTGTTCTCCCTTCTGCGGTTGACAGCTATTTGATGCAAATAAGGCGAATGCAGGTTGAGTGTCGTCTGTATAACGGAGCCACTGAGTGGTGTCAACAGTGTTTAGGGACCTTGCAGTTATGCCATCACTGACCGTCTGCATGACACTTGCAAATCTATTCAGACAGCTGTGGCCAAGCTAACTGTCCCCAGGGAATCTCTCATACCAAGCACATCAAGAGCCCCTGGCTGGGACAAAAGGGGGCAAGGAAGTGCTACCAGACAGGGGAGAAGGGCATTGAAGGGACTTAATTCCAGATAATCCAAACTGTGACCTTGCTAGTCCATTTTCAAAATAGAAAATTGTACAGGGAATTCATTAAAAATGAATTGTGGGTCATTAGTACATTTTATCTGCATGGTTTTAGTACGCAATTTACTAATTTATATAATTTGACATCATCCAAATTATTTTTAGTTGTGGGTGTGGGCATTTTTAACTTGAATGTGCAAGGCTTTCAAGGTCAGCTACTTCCGTTTATTTTATTTCTACAAACATAATCCATTATGCTGCTCGATTTTCTAAACTGGTGTTTGGTATCATATTATTTTAATTTATTATTGCAATCATAAAAATGCTGGTTTGTAGCACAAATAATGTTTAACAGTACTGGGGCAGTCGTGGCCTAATGGTTAGAGAGTCTGACTTGTAAACTGAAGGTTGTGGGTTTGAGTCTCAGGTTTGGCAGGAATTGTCAATGGGGAGAGTGAATAACCAGCACGACTTCCACCCTCAACACCATGACTGAGGTGAGACCCTTGAGCAAGGCACTGAACCCCCAACTGCTCCCTGGGTGCCGCAGCAATATGGCTGCCCACTGCTCTGGGTGTGTGTGTGTGTGTGTGTGTGTGTGTGTGTGCACTAGGTTGGATTAAATACAGAGCACAAATTCTGAGTATGGGTCACCATACTTGGCCACATGTCACTTAACATTTGCTGCATTTTGTTATACTTTTAGTTATTTGCCTATAGCAGCTAATGAATGTGCGGAAGTTTCAGAAACTTACTTCCGACTTGAAAAATAAGGTGAATAACAGTTTCATTTTGTTCTGTTTTACTTCTAAAGGGTTCTTTACACAGGGTTGTGTAAAATTCCGAATTTAGGAATTAGCTCCATTTAGGTGTGGATTTTAATTGAATTGAATACACACAGAAGTGGAATTCGAGAATTTTCCTTTTTCTCAGGTTCAAAAATGTGTCCAAATATACGTTGGCCAAACAAATGTTGTACTTTGTGGCAGGGTTTCAATCAGAGAGTGTTTGATTGCTAGCACTGTAATTTAAATCTGAATTAAGTTAACAAACAGTATGCAGAATTTAATGCAGAAAGTACAATTAAAAAGAACTGCAATTCCTTCCAGAAAATTCATCAAGACAAGAACTTTGAATGAGACAATAACTACTAAACTGAATGGTGCTCATTCCAAGTGATATTACAGACAGACCATTTTTCAGAGGATTCTGAAAGAACTGCAAGTTTTTAAAGTTGTTCACATTTAAAAGGGTTTAACCTTTAGATGCAAGTGTGTAGTTTTTAATTATAATCCTATAAATACTATGACTATTTCTTCAATTGATGTTGAATTGCCCAAACAAACTCATGATGCATTTTAGGCCCCATGGACAAACTTTTACTCACTCAACTTTTTAGCATTGATTCCGGCAATCTTGGGCCACTCCTAGATCATATTGTGATGTTTGGCCAGGGCTGATGGCACATAATGTCAGATCAATGATAGATGCTTCATAAATGGAGTCTAAATGACAACCCCCCCTCCTCTTCCACCCACGCCCCACATCTCTGTCTGGTTCCATCTCAGTGCGGAAGGTTACCTCCAAGCCAGTGACAAACTTTGATGAATAGCTTGTCTGTACAAGGGCCCACGAGATGAATCAGACATTTTCGCTCTCACCTTTTCCTCAGCCTTCAGCGATAAGTGATATAGGACGTCTCCACTCCACCCACCCTTCCCTGCTTCGTTCATTTATTCGCTGGCTTTTTTCCTCCACGACATCTAACTCTCAATCCATCACAGGGTCGCCATACACCATGTTTTGAGACTTTGCTGAAAGGTCAGTCTAGTCTGGTGTACTCACAGATTTGGTGGGGGAAGAGCAAGTAATCTCTCCTGGATTTGAAGGCAGTAAATTGTTCCCTTTCCTTCAGCCGCCGTGTCCTCAGAGCTTCTGTCTAATATTAGTTTGACAAACTGGAAAGGACACAGTCAGATGTTGTGCCGGCACTTGCTGTGCCAGACCAGGCACACTTGGATTTTTATAGACTTTAGTACTGAGTGCGCTTGGATTTCCGGGATCAGAAAGTTAATCCAACTTTCTCCTGAGTGTATTTGGGTGGCAAATGCCTTCTGTGGAGATTCTCCAGCTTCATGTTTTTTTGTTTTTTTTTACTGACGGAAGTAGATCAACGGCTTGGAACATCATAATTGAGCAGTTGTTACTGAAGAAAGAGAATCTTAACAAGAGGGCAATTATCCAGACAACATCAACACAGCTGTCTTAGAAGTCTGCTTGACTACAACATTTGACTTTGCTTGCCAACAACATTTGATGGTCAACTAAAACAAAATTCTGTTGTACAAGTTTAAATATTAAAATTAATTCTAAAATAATTTGATAAAGTAGATTATATATAATATTATATTAAATATAAATACAGAGTTCTGGCATGAAACTCTAGATGGTGCAGTCCGATAGGTCTAGCTCAATCTGACCTGGCGACATCATTGTCATATGGCAGCTGATTGGTTCTGTCCTGTATCGGTAGCCAATGAGCTTACTGCTCAATATTCAATTACCTGGTTTTTGTTTGCTGTAGCAGTTTGCAGCGCACTTCAGAGCAGCCTAAATCACTAACTCAGATTTAGACAGATTTGTGAACAATATTTGAGAGAAATAGGCCTTTTGTGTACATAGAAAAAGTCTTAGTAAAGTTCAGCTCATGAAAAATGGGGGCAAAAACAAAAGTGCTGCGTTTATAATTTTGTTCAGTGTAAAATAAGTGGATGCTCTTTTAATCCATATAGCTGTGCATATTTGCGTGGTCTGCCTAATTGAATATAAAATGAGCAACCGTAAACAAGTTTAAACTAAGTGTCATGTTAGCAGTTTGCATTGTATGCAGCAGCGAAATATTAAGCATAGTAGCAGCAGCATTTAGTGTCTGTGTTTTATACAGCTGGTGCAAGAGGCAGTTTAGAGCTTGTAATCGCTCTGAGGACACGTTAATAGTAACAAACATGAAAACAGGTTAAATGAAATAAGCATTCTTGTGTATGCATTTCAACTAGGGTTCTCCATATACATCGGCGTAATCTCAATGTTCACGTTCGTTATTTCTAAGGGCAATGTTTTCATTGTGATGAGTGTGTGGTTGATTTCAGTTGCACGCAGCGTCAGAAGCACGTGCTTATCACAGTCAAGGGAATTAAGTGTTATCCTTAAGGTTGTTGCAGTTCCGAGTGAAATGCATTATGGGTAGTGTATTTCGGAGAAATGTGCTCATGTGACGTGTGCTATCGCTGTGCTGTGTAATTCAGAAAACGGAGAAGGAACGTTTATATTCTGCTTTATTTGTTCATTCAAGTCAGTCCACCCAGGAGTTTGTGCACTGTAACCCTGATAACTTTATCTACACGAGAGAGTAAAATGACATGCATCGGCTAACTTTGTCCATCTCATCGTTGCACGAACACGAATTAACAAGCTGTTATGCTGTCTCTGGGACTGATGAAGTGTAGAAAGTAACAGCAGATATTAAATGACTAAATTATGATATTTGCTCAGGTGGATGCTGGGGTCTTATCTATCGGATTGCAACACATATCCATTTTGTTCATTAAAATTACACGTAGTGCGTGTCTAATTAGAGTTAAGCCAGTCGGTGTGGTAGCCCAGGCACACATAGTCGTAGGCCACTATTTTCAAGCCGGTCGGCCTGGTAGCCAAGGCTCACATAGTCGTAGGCCACTATTATTAAGCCGGTCGGTGTGGTAGCCCAGGCACACATAGCCATAGGTCGCTACCGTTAAGCCGGTCGGCGTGGTAGCCCAGGCACACATAGACAGTAATACATGCAGTTCACATGGCTCTTCGGAGCAGCAGCAGTACAAATGTCTTGGCGATAGATCTGCTTTGTGGGGGGTGTCTTGTCTTTCCTTGTCTGTTCATCTTCATGCGCGTGGATACATGCATGTCCACTGATGCAGCAATCTATCTTTATATTCAGCGGCATTCATATATTGGCTTGTATTGTTTTGTGTAACATGTACTGCAGCATGTTGTGGTACCAAAACAAGACAAATACATTAACATTGTCGTGTACATTACCATGCTAATCCTTCCGAGAGTTGTCATGACAGAAATACAGAGTTCTGGCATGAAACTCTA
>NW_015539898.1:56014-62369 GCF_001515605.1 Sinocyclocheilus anshuiensis | reverse complement strand
CTGGGCCCCCGGAGGGGGGGGGGGGGGTTCGGTAAAAATCCCATTCCGGGCCCCCTCTCCCTCATCGGGCCCTTGGACTCGTCCTAACCTTCCCCCACCCACCCCCAGCCATTACGGCGCCCCTGCTGGAAAGATACTGGTTTGCTTTATTCTGCCCATACAGACTAGTCCTGACTTCAGCTTAAAGATCATTAATAGAAGTATTTTTGTTCCCACCAGTCGTTGCACAATTTAAGTTTATGTATGATGACGAAAGCACGTTAGTGCTAGCCCTCCTGGAACACATAGAGATTGCATTGCAGTCCCTGCAGTTCGAAAAAACAAGCAAACAAAAAATTTTTGTATGGAAGTCTATGAGAACACTCGGGGCGATTCTCGGTCAGAGTGAAGTCGCCCAAAAAGGGCCGGTACTCCACAGAACGTGACGCTCATTGGACTATATATCCAGAGGCAGAACAAACAGCCTAGAACAGTGACAGCTAGCGCAACACTGTGGTTGAATGTGATAGAAAAAATCCCTACCTTTCACACTTTGGTGGTGCGTCGCCCTATTAATGAAGAAACCGCCCCTGCTGCAACATAAAATGTGTATGATTCTTTGCTATCAAATGTATATGTGCAGCTGAGGTAACATTCGTGTGTTTGGCAGGTTGGAGGCCCGAGAGGTCATTAATGTTTTTATACTTTGTTCCATTTCATTCATTCCAAAGCCTTCTACATCCCCTCAAGCCTTGGTCATAGTCATAGGTATGACTTTGTGTGTGTGTGATAGACAACAAAATGTGGCTTGTTTTAAATCCAGGTGACCTTCTGGGCATTTAGGGTATACAAATTTTCTCCTACCTACAGCTCTTTGTTCAAAACCCAATATATGAATAAATAGAAACACGTCAGCCAGTTTTTATAACCGGGTATGACAAGTGCTCACAGACCAATGCACATACTACAGTCTACTGAACATCCCCAAGGACACGTCATCTCTCACGGGGGCTTTTTAAAATAGAATCACTTCCTAAACAGCTTTCAGGTTTTTGACCAGGGGGAAGAGTTGCCAGGGTGTCTTTTCCCAGCTAGAACAGCCATCTATCAGCCAGTCGGCAGACAGGAGGTCAGTTCATGGAGAGATGTAGAAATAGCCTCCGTGGACTGCAAACACCTGTTCTGTACAAACAGAGCTGATGCAGGAAATGCCACTGATTTGATAAAGATTGTACAGTGGCAACATATACAGTGACTGGACTCTCATGAAAACAAACCCAAGCTACACTGAACTGAAGTAAAATATTAATAATAACAATTATAATAATTGATTGCATAAAGAAGATGTATCTTTTATAAACATAAACTGAAGGAAGTACAACAAAATTAACAGGTATAAATATTTTACAGTTCAAATAATATATAATTTTGCATTTTGCAGTAATAATAATGTTTTTTTTAATAGACTTAATTTCTTGAAGCGAAAAATCATAATAATACAAATAATTTCTCATCTCTTACATATGATTCTGAACATGTAGTTTAGGATTTGTGAGATTCACCCAGTGTTATTTGAGCTCTAAATAACTTCTTCCCCTGTACAATCAGAAAAATGAAGGGTAAAAAATAATCCATCCAGTTCAGCACTAAATGAAGTTTTGCAAAATGCTCAGGGGAATTCTATTTCCAAAGTGCATCCAATCGCCAGAACATAACATCAAAAAACTATTACAGTCAACATTTTCAGCCACACATAATCTTGATATTATACTCTGATATCTGAATTATTTGATCTACAGCCAGTTTTTCAATACAATTCAGATCTTAATTAGGTTTTGCTGGTAATGATGTAAGTTCCAAATGACTTCATTTACAATATCTGACTTTTATTCACAGTAGCGAGCACCGGTACGATCAATCACCTGTTCAGTGCTGATTCTTAGTGACACCTTTGGAAAATCTTGGTAAGAAGTTATCGATTCCAGACAGGAAAATGAGTGACTGCTTTCCACTTTGAGAGCAATTGCTGCGAGCAACTCATTGCACACAATCACATTCCTCTTTATTGGAAAAACACTGAAGCCAGTTCAGGGACACTTTAATTGAATTCACTCTCTATAATATTCAAATCAAGCCAATTGCTGGCAAACAGGAGGCATTTTCTATTTCCAAAGGTAACAGTTGGGGTCTGTGCAGGTGACAGGGAAAACCATATTCATACTTCAGGCAACATTTTTCTTTTTCATTTCATTAAAATGTGCTATTATCTCTTCAAAGATCCTGTCTATGTGACATGCCAATATTTCAACAAACATATCAATCCAACAGGGCTTGCTATCAAGGTTGGAGTATCCAACCATATGCAATCAAGCAAAAAAGTATTAATGTGTTTTTCTTGTCAAATTATAAAAACATAATATACTACATATAATATACCTTTTTCTTAGAGGAAAATATTCCCTTCCCTTCCTTAATAAATACACTTATGTAAATAAATAAATAAACACATAACAGTGGTTCCTTTTGTTGTGCTGTCATAAATACACAGCAAAGCGTTTGAGATTGCAGTCAGGTCTTGTATTGCCACCGCTCATCTCATGTCCCCGGAGAGCGGCTGTTCTCAGACGGTGGAAATATGAAGTATGATCCATCCAAAATGGTTTTTCCTGAATGTTCCTTCTTTTTTTCATGAAGCGTGATTATATTACAGTCCCTAGTCTGAAGTGTGTGTCCATATCTTTGCATTATGAGTACATCCCTCTAAAGACATTTTTACCACATCATAATTTTCATATTCACAATCTTTTACACCGAGCAAACACCTCGGGGCTCTTTTTAATGGGTTTAATGTATTTAACTCTCAGGTCGTTTTAACATTCAGAAAAATATGCTAAACAAAACAAAACAAAACAAAATAAACTATTCAAAAGGTTGGGTTAAGTAAGATATTTATTTATTTTAACTTTTCAACATAGATTTAAAAATGTTTTAAAATATATCAAATATAAAAAAAAACTGTTTTAAATTGTTAGTAATATTTCAGAATATTACTATTTTACCATATTTTTGATCAAATATGCAGCATTGGTGAGCATAAGAGGCTTATTTTAAAATATTTATATTTCATATTTATATAATACTTTATTTAATATAATATATTTTTGTAACTTTTGAAAAGTAGTGATTATTTTTAATAATAATAACAATAATAATAATACATATTAAAATAAATATTGTTTATACGTTTAACAATGTCATGAGAACTGATATACATTAAATTTAAATAACAGGAGGATTAAAAGTCTCCTCGTCCCTTTAATGTTTAGATTCACTTAAACAAGCTTATTTTCCTGGAATTACTGTAGGAATTCTGTGCCTGTGCTTATTTAACCAATCGTTTGTCACAATATTTGACACTGTATCTCTTCCATAATGCCGTCAGTCCCTGATTTTCGTCTGAGACTGCATTAAGAGTGTAAAATCTCTGCTGTTGTACTCCCTTGACTCCCTGCTCCAGGTCTGTGCCATTAGTGAGACATACGTGCAGCGCTCCAGTCAGCATATAGAGGGGCTGGCAGACCTGTGCAGAGTTTGACTGTGAATGGGGATGAGCTGTTTTACATTCAGCAGGGGCTGCTGATGTAGTTTGTAGACACAGGGCCTTGCCAGGCCCTCTCAGTCTCAGCGTAATGCCAGCAGGATCCGAAATGCCACCTCCGACTGCCAACCCATGTTCACTTGCTTCAGGCATGAGGATTTGAGCTAAATGAGATGATATGATTGTGTGTGGGAATAAATATACATCAGTGCATGTTTGTGGATGCCTCTGTGTGTGTGTGTGCCTATGGGATGTCCCCACTGTGTGTGTGTGTGTGTGTGTGTGTGTGTGTGTGTGCATGTTTATTTGTTCAGCAGTCAGTTTGATTTGTCTGTCCTTCGCAATGAGATATGCTCCACGGTATAAACAACACCACACCCAGTGAGCATGCATTCACCCTGACCAGACCACGCCACACCACCACCCGCTCCCTTCTCGTGCCAAGACCATTAGCCAAGTGGACCATGCATCCACCAGACCGATCATTCACTTCAGGTCACTGCCACGCATTCATCATCATCTGGGTATGAGGTGCCAGTGTTGTACTTGTCAATGAAGGAATAATTCACTGATTGGAGTTGATGGAATTGCACTCATGGCATTCTGATTTTTGGTTGATTTGTGCAGCGATATAACCTTGAAGAGAAAAAAAATGTGTGTTTATTCAGAATTTATATTATTATAATTTATTATGTAAGGAATAATTGATGACGGGCCATTGAATAATTAGAAAATAATGCACATCCGGTGCATCGGGTAACCTCGGGTGTGCATTATTTTCAAATAATTCAACGGACCAGAATCAATTATTACCCTTAAACCACACCTCAAGACATTGTTCAGATGTTGTATTTCAAGACATTCATCATGTTTTTGTCCTTAAAACTCTCTTGTGAGTAGGATTAATTTCCTATGCATCTCATTCAACGCCTGCTAATTCCAAAACGTCATTTTAAACCCATTAATGGGGGCTTGAGCCATTGATAGCAGACTAATGCAGTTAATAATGAAGTTATTAGAGAGAGAGAGAGAGAGAGAGAGAGAGAGAGAGATCAAGTATGTGTGAATTACCTCTGTGAGTCTGTTCGTCTGGCAGAAGTGTCTCTACTAATAGCAAAACTGTAAGTTCATCTGCTCCAACAATAGTTCCATTATTACCTCACTAGTGAGAAATGTCATGTAGCTTTTAAGTTGCTAACCTATTTTACTGATAAAATCATCAGCGCAGCAAACAACACGTTTCTGTGTGAGTGTATGTGTGTCTCTGGACTGTATGTGTGCGCGTTTGTAAGGGAGAGAGAGTGGGAGAAAGAGAGTATGTGCTTTCCGTACATTATAAAATGTCATTTTGTGGCAAAAATATGGAAATAATTTCACATTTTTATCCAACTGTTTACTATAATTATTTGCTTGGTCAGTGTCGTTGTGGGGTTTGGTTCTTTTGCCGTTGCAGGCTGTAAGGACCTTTGAAATAACTGAAATCCTTTGGCGAAGTGATGTGGACATGTAATGCGGTCAAGACCTGCCTGGAACTACTTTAGCCGTGCGTTTCCCAGAAAATAATTGCACACCTTAAAACGTTCGTCAGCCAGTCAGATTCAAGTATTCATAAGCCCTGTAGTGAAATTTTATATATTAAACACATTAAAATATAATAATATTTGAATAGAATATAATAATATTATTTCAATTTATAAACACTAGATGTTATTATTATTATTCCACAATACTGTTAATATTTTATTTATACCACACCACCATGTTTTTGCCTATTATTATTGAAAAAAAACAAAAAAACAATCCTTTGTAAACTCCACAAGTGTGGTGGCAAGAAGTGCAGGTTTAATGAAATGCTAGGTCTAATTCTAGTTGGGAAGTAATCGTTTTGAACTGTTTGCAAATAATATTTTAAACATGATAAAATTAAATTACATAAATCACGCAAATGATAGCAAAATGACTATATTTGAGAAAAAGGCCGAGTAGTTTAAATGCATCACTGGATATTACTGTCTGTTGTTTACCATTTTCATTGTAAAATAGTAGTAAAATATTAAATGTTTCGCTACTTTCATCTTACCTTGCTCTCTTTTTGAGGTGCCACTTCCTCCGTTACCTCTTCAGAGAAAACACCTGCTAGCCATGGTATGATCAACAATAACACCAAACAAGAAGCTGTAAGAATTTTTTTATTGTCTGCTATGGCACACTTGGGGTGTCATCACCACCCATCCTGTGTGAAATCTAATATTGGCAGTGTATGATATCTGTGTGTGCAAGTGAGTGTTCCCATGCTGTGACAAAACAAAGAGATTCATCAAAAGCAGGTCTAACTAAGCCATCATGGGCCAGTGTAGGGCTCTCTAAAGTTTCCTCACTTGATCATTGTTTATGGCTACGTCCCGCAGATTTACAGCACTGTGTGTTTTATGAAGTACCATCAGAGGTACGAATGAGTTGTGGAGGGCCAACATCAGCGTTTTCAGCCAGGCACCATACCGTGATGCATGGCGGATAAACCCGGCATCTAGGGACCTGTTTTTGTTTTTGCACTTTACTATATGTGCTTTTATTTTATGTCTGCTTCTCTTAGAAAGCACTGCATCATCATATCGAGCTGATCTCAGAGGAGAGATTACTTTAAATGATTGTGAGTCATTGTTTTAGAAGGGTCTGCAGGATGAGCATTGGGAACAGGGGAGAGTAATATCACAGTCCTACTATTGACAGTTTCTTGAACTAAACCACTGCAAAGCAAAAAAAAAAAAAAAACTCAAG
>NW_015539898.1:51959-55908 GCF_001515605.1 Sinocyclocheilus anshuiensis | reverse complement strand
TGAAGATGCTGGATGTGGAGGTCCTGGGCTGTTGTGGTTACACGTGGTCTGCGGTTGTGAGGCTGGTTGGATGTACTGCCAAATTCTCTGAAATGCCTTTGGAGACGGCTTATGGTAGAGAAATGAACATTAAATTCACAGGGACAACAGCTCTGGGGGACATTCCTGCAGTCAGCATGCCAATTGCACGCTCCCTCAAAACTTGCGACATCTGTGGCATTGTGTTGTGTGATAAAACTGCACATTTTAGAGTGGCCTTTTATTGTGGCCAGCCTAAGGCACACTTGTGCAATAATCATGCTGTCTAATCAACATCTTGACATGCCACACCTGTGAGGTGGATGGATTATCTCGGGAAAGGAGAAGTGCTCACTAACACAGATTTAGACAGATTTGTGAACAATATTTGAGAGAAATAGGCCTTTTGTGTACATAGAAAAAGTCTTAGATCTTTGAGTTCAGCTCATGAAAAATGGGGGCAAAAACAAAAGTGTTGCGTTTATAATTTTGTTCAGTGTAGATAGAGTTTGTCCTAATTAGCCATGACTAGGCAAAAAAAATAAATATCTCACTTGTGACATTGACTTTCCAATAATACTGTTTCCGGGTGCAAGCCTCTACTCTTTTTCAAGTGAGAAACAGAGCTAGGCTTTTAAAAACTCACAGTGTACACTACAGTCTTTGGCTCACGTATTTTAATGATACAGAAAAGATAAATCACTGTCTGGCCGAATGACATTTCGGTATGGAGATAAAGGGTAGGATCATGGTTTTTCGGCAGTACAGCACAGTGTGAGTGTCCATTAGCTTTTTGTTGTTTGCTTTTGGACCTGAAGGAGCATTTGGATGCAGAAACTGTAACGTTTGACGTCAGATTAAACAAGTGCATTAGCTCAAAAAATAAGACACAGAGGTGGAGGTGTGGCGGTACTAATGCTCTATCGAGGTGCGATCTATTCCCACATAAAAGTGTTGACCTTAAATGTTTTAGCTAGTCATTTGGATGACACTGTAGTCCCAGAAAGAAAAGTAGCTCTGATTAAACATAGGCTAAATAAACAATAAAAATCTGAAAACTGACAAATATTTATCACTTATAATTTTATCTAAACATAATAAATGTTAATAAATAACTTTATCTGTTTTCTGATTTTTATTATTATAATTTTTTTTTTCTTCCCAGGACTACAGTTTGTAGGGTTTGTTTCTGATGGGACACTTATTACTGGTGCACTCTTGGTGCTCGCTCGGCGCATTAGTTGTGTTCCTGTGTTTCAAACTAAGCCACAACAGAACCATTTCAAGACAGTAGTGGTGTTTCGTTGCTGAATGTTTTAGTGTTTTAAAAAATCGGTTAAGTGAATGATTCAGTGACTTACTCATAAGGTTTGTCACTTGCTTTGTTCCTGCATGAATGAATCAGTTGAATGAATGATTCATTGACTCACTCAAAAAGTTAACCTGCTTTGACGCCACCTACTGGTGTAACAATGTAACCCATACTGTAAGTCGGTCATAAAATTAATTTAGCATCACTGCTAATCACAAACTGACTGGATATCTAAAGATATATTAGCTGGGAAAAGCCCCCAAATTGGGATCAACTGAAGACAATACATTATTGTATCAGACAAATGTGGCTTTTAAAGAGCAGGTCATATGGGTTTTCGAAAAATATATATTTTTTGCAGTTTGTAACATAGCTATCCTTCAATGTAAACAGTCTGCAAAGTTGTTAATCAAAAAAAGTGCATGATAAATAAAGATGTTGTCTCTCAAAAGAAAGAGTCGAACTTGAACCGCCTTAACAAGTCATCATATTTTCGAATCTTCTGCCTGTTATCTAAATACGTCACAAGGTAACACATTTGCATAATCCCCGCTTGCCCGCGAAATACGAACACTCTGACCTGCCCACAAACACTTCTGCTAGTTAGTGTTTATTTACATCATGTCGAGAAGATGCTATGTTTTCAGACTCACTGGGCATTCTAACACAGTGCCCACATGTGCACCTCAAATAAGTAAATAATAATAATAATAATGAATGCAATAAAACTGCTGTCACATCACGTAAAGTACCACATACATAGTTTAAACTTACCACTGAGAAATGTCCTGATCAAGTTGTGCTTGCGATGGAGTTTCCGGTTGAGCGACTGCATCGGTATCATCCTCGGACTCGGGCTCGAATTGATAAGGTGATATCGATGCTGTTTTTATAAGCTTATAGCATCTTTGTTTACAAGTAACCCTCCAGGGCAAAAAATTAATTATGGTAATGAGCGTTTCGTTTCCGACATGCACTGTATACGGAAAGACCAATCACAACAGACTTGGCCAGCTGACCAATCAAAGCAGAGTAGGCTTATGGAAGGGAGGAGTTTACAGATCTTAAGCTCAGAACTGCTTCGAACGAACCGTTTCGAAATCATTAAAAAATTATTCTAATATTAAATGTATATTCTGAAAAAATTACAATGTTTTCTGACCTTAGATGCATTTAAACCTGTTGTAGTGGACTCCAACACAATATTAGGACACTTTAAAATACCATATGACCTGCTCTTTAATGTTTTTGTTTTAATGTAAGCCTGTCAGTGGCCTGCAGTTCTCAGTGATCCATTTTACAAGTAGGGAGATTATAAACATTAATTTATAAGTGTTATTGTACTAAATGCATTAAATTGGCAGCTCTAGTCAAAATATGTACAGCATGTGAATGAAGGTCGTTTGAAAGTTGACCAAAGGATGACGTGAGGAGCACTTATTCAGCTGTGTGTGCAGGGGGATGTTTTATGTGGTGCCTACTGTGTGTGTGTGTGTGTGTGTGTGTGTTTATAACAGTGAGAGAGTTTTTCAGATGTCCTCTCCTTATCCTTCTATGCTAAATGCACCAATAATATTTGCTCCAAGTGTTGACAAGCTTTATCTTTGTTCAAGGTTTACACTCAAATAATTAAAATGAGCCTCTGTTTTGTTGCCAAGGAGTCGCCTAATCAAAGTCACCGAAATGTTGCTGTGACAAATTTAATTAATTTTCTTTTGTTCCCGTTGAGTGACACCATTCCTTTCTTTCCCTCCAGCGAGTTATCGGCAAATTATTCCACCACCTAATGTCCTTATTCATATCAGCATAGCTACCAAGGAAACTTTGTCATTGATATCACTGCTGTTATTCAGAGGAGGACTGCTGGAGTAACAGAAAATTATTTTGCCATTCATAAACCCTCCACTGAGACCAAGAGCAGGGGATCACGAAGGACAGACCCTCCAAAGTAGATATGGCTATTTTCTTTTTTGGAATAATGGATATCTTCTCCAGTTCAACCATTTAGGTACAAAATATTGTCATATTGCCAAAGGTATGTCAGATTTCCCTTGGATTCACAGCATAGCTGTGTTATTTCTAAACACATATATGACAGTGTTATTACTGTTAACTATAACTAAAACTAAACTATTAAAAACAGTTTACTGTAATTGAAATCAGGGTTATTAATGTTGACTAAAATTAAAACCATAAACAAACAAACAAATATTAGCTGAAATAAAATGAAATACAACAATATATTCAACATATCTAATTTTCATTTCAAGTTACTAAAATACCTCAAATGAAATAAACTAAAAATAAAAACTATAGACATAATAAAACTATATTTAAAATAAATGATTTTGAAAAAAAAAAAAAAGACTAAAACTTTAACTTATATGAAAATATAAAATAGCATCAAATTCAAAATGCTCAAACAAACTATAATGGTATATCCATGGTACTAAAATAAAGTTATTTAAAATAAATATTAAATGAAGAATATAAAGTAAAAAAAAAAAATAATAAAAAAAAAATAAATAAAATATATATATATAATTAAACCAAATTAAACTTATAACTAAAACTAAAACTAAAATGTTAATAAAAATAAATTTAAGATATATATATATA
>NW_015539898.1:47427-51774 GCF_001515605.1 Sinocyclocheilus anshuiensis | reverse complement strand
TCTAAAATACAAACACTGATAAAAGTGACAAAAGCACAAAATGTAAACTAAAATTTAAATGAAAACTAAAATTATACAAAAATAAAAAATAAAATTATACTGCTTTGATCAAGGTTGTGTAAAATGTATTTAGCTGGTGTGCTTACTGACAACATTTTCTTGGAGAACATAAAATGGTTTCATACAGGCATGAGTGACTTCAGATAAATTCTGCTTAATTGCTATAAAGGTCATTGAGGTTATCTAGCTTTTACAAATCCACCTTCCATTTTCTTTAACAATGGACAAACGTGTGATGTTTCCATGGTGATTGCACATGGGTGAACCTGGTGGTTGCCATGTTTGTTTCTGTGCCTTATTTTTTTTTTTTAAGGCTTTTGTGCATTATCACACTGAGAGGTACGAAGTCTAGTCTGTGGATGAAAGGGGGGAAAAAGCAAACAATATTTTCTCTAAACTGGTGTGAGGTAGAAGCCAAGCCTGCAAAATAATGACCCCACTGAAATCTTCCGAAATACAAAGCATTCCCTCTGCCGAGCCACTGTGTGATAAATAACAGTGTCAGCTTCTCAAAATGAATGTTTGGAGTAAAAACATTGAGGAAATGTTCTTCAGTACAGGCGGGTTCAGCTGAAATGGTTCACCCACACACACCATCAATCATTTCAGCCTCGGACCACGGAGACACATGTTCTGCAGCGGCCTTTAGGTTCTCTTTTCATTAAGTCTTTCATAGGCATTAAGTGCTGTCCACTCAACTGTCCGTTTCAATCCTCTGGGCACTGATCTTCCCGTGAAGTGAAATTAAATCAAATCCTCATTGCCAGACTCTGATGATTTATGAGTGTAAAATGAGATGGACATAATCAAATCTCTATGCATAAGGCCGAGTCGCTGTGACTGAGTTATAGTCTGAACCGTGATGACCTCGGGTCACTTGAGCGGGGATTTTGACTGACCTGCGCTGCGATGCATAAATACTTCACTGGCCCGTTATGATTCACGTAAACCGAAACTGGTTCCAGCTGGATTCAGACTGGAAGCGCTGCATCCCTAGAGAGTGTTTCTATTATTGGGATAAAAAAAATAAAATAACATGCATTTTTCAAAGAATAATCTAAAATGTCTCGGGTTATGCATGCAACCATTGTTACCCGAGAGGGAACGAGACGGTGCGTCCTCTAGTGGACACTATGGGCAAGCACTAGGCATTGCGAGGGGACGCAGCTTTTCTTTCCCTCTTGAGGAACCATGGCATTACATGTATAACCTGAGATGTTCCCCTTCTAGGGAACCCACACTGCGTCCTCTAGCGGACACTATGGGGAACGGAACGCCCACTCAGCCATGCTGTGGCGCATACCTTTTCACCTGGTGAGAGAGCACCAATGGAAGTGATAGACATACCTTCCCTCAGAAAGGGGGCAAGCCACTGATGTCCCTTAAAAGATAAAGGTTGCAAAAGGGGGTTTTCACAGCTTTAGCTTAGAAGAACTATTTTGGGTTCCTCAAAGAACCTTTCAATGAACACTTCTTAAAATAAATGTTTTTAATTAGTGTAAAGAATATTCAAATAATCTTAAGAACCTTTTGTGGAATGGAACGGTTTTGTGGAACCATAGATGCCAATAAAGAACCTTAATTTTTAAGAGTGCACTTTTGAATAAAATGATGAACTGAGCTTTCTCTAAAAGTCTTAAACCTCAAGAGGAGGTATTTTATTTCCTATTTTTGCTGTAACACATTTAAAATTTGAAATTGCAACCTATTATTCCAAGAATAAGCTCTCCTGTCTTGAAAAGACATATTGCTTTGACCTATCCAGTCATTCCGAATCAGCGGCTGAAGGGATGGGGAGATCGTAATTTGGACAGTGCCATGGCTCATCTTCATTGTTGCCATGGTGGGTTTTTTTTCTCGTCTGGTGTCACTGTTCATGTTTTTTTAAATGGTCCGGACTAGAGACCTAGAGACCTCGCTCCCGCAAGATTCTGTCCCACTCCCGCAGAAATATATCTTATCTGGTCCCGCTCCCGCCCGCGACATTCATGTTTTGTCCCACTCCCGCCCGCAAAAGCCCGCATAAAAGTAATCTGTATAGATTTTTTTCAGTACATCGAAGAAATTTACATTAAATGGTTCTGTAACATCTCTTAAGCTCTACAACATACCAGCATAAACGCTCCCGATAAAATATTTGTTATTTAGGCTAAGCATCAACAATCACAAACCACTGTTATTTTGAACAGAAAAGCAAGCATGGGCTGCTTCGTGCATGGTTTGGCATGGCAGAATGCTAGCAGCGCGCTTCCTTTATTATCACTAAAAGCTGACATCTCAGTTAATCGTGATCTCATAAAGCTCTGTCATAACACATTAAATATATGCACAATGAATCTTTCACAGTCTCTACATTTCGTGTGTTAAAATGAGAGGATTCGTGAGCACGCAATTTCAGCACTGCGGTGAGTAGATTCTTAATCACCTCTGATTGGCCATTGTGTTCCAGAAATCAACAGCTGAGTCAGAGATTGGCTACATTGCGCAAGCCTTTAAACACATGTTATAAATAGAAACTATGCCTAGCTTGCGCATGTCAATCATTTTAATGTTAATATTAGTTGTTCTTTTTGCTTTTGTGCAACAGATAAATAACAATTTATATGTTTTAGACAATTTATGTTTAGATCATTTCTATTTTGCGGGAGTCCCTCAAATAATTTTATTCTCCCGCATCCCGCAAACACACGAGTCTCTTCCTGCCTGCACCCGCCCATCAAGAGTTGTCCTGCGCCGCACCCTGTTGTGTTGGGTCCCGCGGGTCCCGCAGTACTCCCGTGGGAGTGCAGGTCTCTAGTCCGGACTGACAAATTCTGTTCAAGGCATTTGCGAATGGCTCTTCAGAACACACTGCATGCGCAAAAAATTGGACTGTATTGAAAATTGAATATGTCACTCACCTGGCCAAGGCTGCTCCTCTGTTTGTCTGACAGGTAAAGTGACCTTTGCTGCAGTCGTAGAGTGATCCAGGTAGTGAGAAGCCTTCGGGAGATCTCTCCAGCATACTTATCTGCTATATTGCTTTCTGGGCACCTCCAGGGACGGGCCTCCGCTCTGAGAGCTGTCTGGTAAAGAGGATTAGAGCTCTATCAGACGTCCGTGTGTGGCCCCAAACTGCTCGCCCTGCTTTGTCACCCCATAAGGCAGAGTTCTTGAATGCTCTGTTATTGTAGATTTTTGCATAACAAGTAATTAATAGTATGTAGTGTTTGGATAAAGAAAGTAATACATATGGGAATCTAATAATGTTTTCTAAAAACAAATGACTGCCAGACTTATCACATTTAGCTGTAACAAGCATGAACACATGTTGTCCTTTTCATATTTAGCACTAACCAACAAGCATCACCATTTAAAAAAAAAAAAATTAGGGATGAGTAAGAATGGGCTGTTATTTTCAGAACCCAATTTGGCAGGTAATTTAAAACATTTGGTGCACAAAATTTATATTTGTAGATTTTATATTAAATGTCTATAGTCGTGACTGCATGTGGCCTTTCTTGAGGAGTGGCTTTTTTCTGGCAACCCTCCCATACAAGCCACATTTGTGGAGAATTTGTGATATTGTTGTCACGTGCACACAATGACCACTCTTTGTCATAAATTCCTGCAGCTGCTTCAGAGTTGCTGTAGGCCTATTGGTCGCCTCTGAGCAGTTTCCTCTTGACCCTTTCATCCATTTTGGAGCGACATCCTGATCCAGGGAGAGCATGTATTTTTTTTTTAAAACCTTTCACTTCATAATAATAGACTTCACTGTGCTTCTAGGAATTGTTAAAGCCTTTGCAATTTGTTTGTATCCATTTCCTGCCTGTCTACAACTTTATCCCGGAGATCCTTTTGCCAGTACCTTGCCACCCATAGCTGATTGTTTTATTCAGTTGCACTACAAAGGACTGAAATGTTGCAGGAAAGCTCTTTTTATGCTGAGCTAATCAAAATTACCACAGCTGATCACATAAGGGGATTAGCTACACCTGATTGAGTTTACATTTACATTTTTAGGAGGGAGGTGATGCTTTTTCCAACTCAGTGATTTTTTTTTCTGACATTTTGGTGTTATATCTTTCACTTGGATGTTATAAGTTGCACTGAGTAAATATAGCTGGATAAAACAAAAACTGTGTCCGTTTTCATTTCAAAAGTGAGTGAAGTGACATGTGACCAAGTACGGTGACCCATACTCAGAATTAGTGCTCTGCATTTATCCCATCCAAAGTGCACACACACAGCAGTGAACACACACACACCATGAACACACACCCGGAGCAGTGGGCAGCCATTTTA
>NW_015539898.1:31642-47371 GCF_001515605.1 Sinocyclocheilus anshuiensis | reverse complement strand
CGAGACTCGAACCTGCAACCTTTGGGTTACGAGTCCGACTCTCTAACCATTAGGCCACAACTTCCCCTAAAGGCTGCAAAGCAACAAAATCTAGGGGTGATTATTTTCTATAACCGCTGTAAATGCCACCACTGTGCTTTTTAACCTCATTGTATATTTTGGTCCTAACATATTAAAACAAATACAAAGTAAACTCATAAATGATTGTTTTTAGTTATAATAATGATGATGATGATGATGATAATAATAATGTCAATATTATTATTATTATTATTAGTAGTAGTAGTAGTAGTAGTATTTACATTTTCTTTAATTATACACATAATCATACCACAGTGTGCTTGTCAATGGGTTGTGTGTGTGTGTGGTGTGGGAAATTTAGCAAATCTGTGCCTTGGAGGATCATGACTGTGACCTCTGTTTAAACCAGGGGTCTCCCAGAGGGTCTTCACTAGAATCTACGGGGGTGTTTCGGCCCCAGCAGTCCACGGGGCAAGTTGGCCCAGGAGCCAGAACAGGGAACCAGTGGAGGACAGGAGCAGATGTGTGAAGCCCTGTGACCAGTGTGTCACACTGGGTGACTGTGACATGACCTTGCTCCTGGGCCAGACACCAATCGACTTTGCAATACGTGAGTATGAGGGAGACGGCGACTATATATGTGTGTGTGTTGCTCAATTACAGTTCATGCAGTGCATGATAACAGTAGAAACCAGGGAGCAGTTGTTAATTATGCGACTCGTTAATGCCTGTTCATAATGCCGTCATCATAAAGATCATTTCGCCGAAGTGTTCTCCCTGTATGCGCACAATGCATTCCTCACCTTTACCCTCTTCTCACTTTGATCACAATCAAATGTGTCAAATAATTCATAAAAGTCTTGTTTCAGATATTCTGGCAGTAATGATCATTGCAGAAATAGATCTTTTGAGCATTTTTTTTTTTTCAGTCTCACCCCGTTTCTGTGGTAATTAATGTCAGCTAGCTTGAGCGAGCACGCCCTGGTGTTCATCAAATGAGTTTTATGTGGCAGTGATTCATTTAAAGGTCATCACTAAATTAGCATTACTCTATCCAAGTCATTACTAAGAATAGCTCACAGCAAACTTGCTGCTCTTTGATTGTTTTGTTTGTTCCGTCTGTGATGGATGAAGGTTCTAATCACAGGAGGAGATGAGAAAGTACTCAACCTTTCCACTAGTGCTGTTTTTATATTGCAAAGCAAAAACAGCAAATGTATATACAAGCATTTGATGTGTAAAATGAGACATAGTGGGGCTGGGCTGGTAATACCAAGGTTGAAGGTTCGAACCTAAGAGGAGGTAGTTAATTAGCATGCTGTCCTCAGTAAAAGGCGCAGCACACAATAGCAAATTGGGGTTATAATGCTCAGGAGCAGAGTTAAAAAGTAAATTGCAACCACTGTTTCCTGACATCATCCGCTTTCGGAAGCCCAGACAAGGACGTTTGTGCATGGAGGTGAAAAAAACAGCATTTCAGGCGGTCGCGCACCGGACGAGAAGCGCAGCGTCGCGTCGCGTCGCGTCGCGCCACATCTTTAAAATTTAAATACATTATTTTCTATGAGTGTAGGCACACCGGCGGCGCCGTTCGGCGTCTGTCCGCGGCGCCCAGCTTTCCGATTGACATGGTCCCTACACAGTGTCCATTGCTCCCTACTCCCTGAGCAGGGGAAATCTGTTGAAGTTTATTTCACTTCGGAATATTCATTTACAGATTTGCGCTGCACCGCTGCCTGCAGCGTCTTCACACACAAACGAAACTTACTAGAGAAGCGTGAAGTGGGACATAATATACCTCTGTAAATAAATACAATTTAAATTCACGTCTCGCACACTTAAATGCCCTTTGTATGGAACTTATACGCTCCCTTCAAACTGGAATCATGGAGGAATATCCGGTAATGTCCACTTCACAGGGACATTATATACATTATATACAGTCAAATATAACAAACGTCTGAAGCAATAAGAGAAACATACAAAATGTGCAGAGTGGGGGTACGCGAAGACTGGAATTGAGAACTGCTGTTCTAGACATGCTAAAAATTTGAGGCTACAGCACAGCAGCTCTTCTTCTTGGTTTTCTCTGATGCACTAACTCTGCAGTTTAATGCTATTCTAATGAACCGCTTTGTGATATCACAAAGCCCGGAAACCAAACGCTGTAGTCCAAACGAGCCGTTTGTTGTAGTTCTTGAAAAGGGATTTTTAAAAAACTAAATATCTCCCTTTGGAGTGGACTTTGAGATTTGTAACTTTCTAGATCTTTTTAATGCCCAAACATACACACTACACACTGACTAAAATTAAAAAAGTGAAAAAGCATAATAGGACCCCTTTAAAATCGTGACATGAAATGGCATGTGCAACATATTTTACTTTTGTAATATGTTGAAATTCTTTGTAAAACAGGACATTTAAAGAAGAATTGTGGGGTGCGACTTCATTTTATCCACCAAGAATGTAAAACGCGGGCATTTAGTAACAGAATGGACTTGAATGTGAGTTTGCAGTGAATTTTGTGGACTTTTTGAACTGGACAACAAGGTCAAAGGTCAAGTTCACCCTCATCTCAACATATTCCAATGATCTTTTTTAAAGTATTGTTGTCTGTTATTATTGCCTTAACCTTGATTAAAGATGATGTTCATTTTCTGCAACGGTCGCGACAGTGGTTGACACGCCTTCTTGCATTTGCTGCTCTTGAACACTCAGTGGTGCTATAACTGTAGACTTTCACAAACTTTGCAAACTTTGCAAATTGCTGTGTTAATTATTGGCAAGATTTTAGAAATGCTGCATTACTTGTTGGTTTACATTGGCTTTCTAAAATAGAAAAGTAATTTTAGAGGTGGAGAAAGTTATTACATTTTGATGAAAGATTACAAAGACTAATATTTTTCTTCTTTGAAATGACATGAATCAATGAATAATGCATAACAAATCCAAGAATGTGCATTACAAATGAAAATACGGTCCATTTTGATTCTTAATTCAAGTTTTCTCTTGGGGGATTGTATTTAAAAATGCACTGTAAGTCACTTTAGATAAGAAATTGTCTGCAAAATGAAGAATAATGTAATGTACCGTTCAAATTTCAACCCTCCTGCTCTGTTGTGACACATCCTCATACTGAATACCAAATTCGCTGTAGTATCCACACTGTTTATGGACGATTTTATAGAGATTCAGCTTTGCAAATGGCCCTTTGAGTGTCTGTATGAGCAGAGGATGTTGAATGACAGGTAATCAGAGGAATAAAAAATGGTTCATGCCATATTTCAAGCCTACAGAAAATTAAAATCATTATTTTCACCCAGACACAGATAAACCTTCTCCACTCCAAAATAAAGTGCCCCAAGAATGCTCTCGCCCATTTTTAATGTCTTTACCGTACTGTGTTGTGACCCTGGCTCATTCTGTCAATCTCACAATCCCCTCTGGCTCCCTCATTAGTGTCCACCCTCTGCCCCCCTCCACCGGACTGTCGGCAGGAAAGATGGACTGCTTTATGAGAAGGAGTTGATGTTGCCCCAACTACCCTAATTGAAACAGGAAGATGTATATGTTGTGTTTTCACCATGGCAGACTTGAAAAGTCAAACAATCAGCCTGCCTCCTCAAGGGAGGAAAGATGGAGGGAGGGAATGAAAAAAGCAAGTGAGACGAAGATATTTGAGTCATGTCTCTCTCAGCGCTGGAGGATATCTGTGGGACACGGGAAATCAGCTTATCTCTAGCAACATTCTGCTCTTCTGATGAGTAAGTGTGTCAGGTAAAAATGGATGTTTCAAGTTAAAGTGGACAGAAAATACAGTTTAGAATAGCGGATAAGAGGAAAGAGCCCGTAAAATGGACGATCCATCAGTGTCTGCGCAGTAGTGCTGGGGACAGAGTATTCCTCTTATATGCGGTAAAAGCCCATATGAAAGTGCTCCAAATTATCCACATCTGGACAAAATACAATCATCTTTTTCTGACTTCTGAACCTATTTATCAACAAGACATGAATGAAAACATATCCATTTTGGGTTAAATATATACAGTGAGGGTACGATTTGTAAAGAAAAGCAAATGTTTGGAGGTTCCGGTGAACGATATCCAACAACATACACTCAGTAAATATTTACTCTACAGTACATTATATATACTGTATGTGTCCAATTTGAACTCAATTACACTTTAAACAGAGTTTGCATGATGTGTCATATAACTGACTGTAATTTGTGCTGCCATATGTATGGCGTGAATCATGTGAAAATAAACGTCAGCCTAAAAAACCTTTTCACCAAAAAGGGGCCCATTAATGAACTGCTGGGCATGAGTAATTTTAAAATAAAACTCATACTAAAAAAATAAAATAAAATACTTGCAAGTCCTGTGACCATTAACCAACATATGTTGGTAAATAACTGAAATATTAGCTATTCAATAAAATATTAAAATCTCAGTCAGAATTCAAGTTAATATTTTAGTTCAAAGGGATTCGGCTGACAAAATATTTGGGAATCCTTGATGATCTGTTGATCTGACAGAATATTTATGCTGAAAATGACAAATGGCATCATATAAGTACAATAAAAATGGTTCATAGGTGTTTGGGACCAAATGACGGACAGGGAATTATAACAGATTTAACTAATGTCAAAGTAGGTTTCAGTTTATTTAGGATTACATATGTTATTATAGTGTACTTGAATCTTATTATGAAGTGTTTTCAGAGAATGTTGTGTCTGTGTGAGTTTGTGTGTGTTATCTAAAGGCAACAGGACTGATTAATAGCATGTAGTTGTTTTTGTCCCCTCATACCATCCATCCATCCAGGTGCTCCACACTCCAGCCCAGCAGGTGGCAAAATCCCTTTTACATTGGTTTGCCACAAGCATTAAATTACAGAAGAAGTAGAAGTGGTTACGTTTTTAAGTAAGCTGTGTACTAAATAGTATCTTGTTTTACCCCACATATTATGTAAAACGCCAGTTCTTGCATCTTCCTTATAGGAAATCATCAACCATTGAGGCGAGTTTTCTGATTTATTTTATTTGTTCATTTGTGCACCTCTTTGATATTGTTAGCAAACATAATGTTGCTGTAGAGCTCTTCAGTTAGAAAGTCCATTTGTAGGCCAACCTGGAAAGTTTATTATCCATGGGTTTCCTTAGGAATTATCACATGGGAGTTAAGAAACGGTGTTTGTGGTTAATATATTATGTATTATACATTTTTCTACATCATAATTTACACATTTATACCTCAAGTATGCATTTTGAACTTGCATCATTTGTACAGTATATTACACATGATGTTTATATATAACAATGATCCAAAATTGTTTGTACTCTTATAACATTAATAACATTATTGTGAGGACTGAGCTACATCAGAATTCCAAATTACTCTGGATAAGTACTCTGGATAATTCAGAGAAATCAGTTTATAAGTCTCATATTTAGTCAACTTTTTTTCCACAATTTGAATGCATTTCTGCCTCTAGAGATCCATGTTCCTCTCCCAAATTGCCACACTTGTGTATACTTCTGATGGCTGTTATGTAATGCACATGTCTGAAGTCCATTAGACCATGAGGTGTCCCATTTATCATTGCAGGTTTCAAAAGCGCCTCTTTAACTTCTCATATGCACCTTGGCTGTGACCTTTTGACGAGCCTTCAACGATTTGGATGTTGTTCAGATGGCTGCCCGACATTGGACAGTCTATGTGACATTAAATTAACAAAATGGGGACTTAAAAGAGGACCACTGGACTTAGGGAGGCATTTGGGACAGAGCCTATATTTGCATTAGCCAGACATGACATCATAACGACTGGTACGTTCCCATTGGCCCCCATGGCCCTAAATGAAGCGATTTACTGCTTCCACCCCTGCCTCTGACATTTACCATGTCTTATACTATAGTGATCCTTTTCTTTCCAGGTTTAGCTCCTGCCTCTCACCCCCTTCCTTGCTTTTATACAGGGCTGTAAAATCAACATTTAATGTGTCCCATTACTCTGAGTAACGTTCTCTCTCTCTCTGTCTTTCTGCCTCTCTCTCACTCACTTGGCTCATATAGTGTCTGTTTACAATAGCTTTCACAGTTTTTTGCTCTGCGGAAATATATTTAGTTCAGTTAAGTGCAGTTTGCTTTCAAATCAAAGAGTATTGATCACTTAGAAACGTTGACTGAATGGTTGCTCCACATTTTGTTTGCAGCACTTAAGCATTAAAACACGCGTCTCCATTTTGCCCTGTAGTTCAGTATAACCAGTTTATCTGTGCTGGTTTGTGGCATATTTGCATTATTGCGCCTATTGAAATGTGTGCTAGACAGTGTGTGCAAATAAGCATCGCTAGAAGTAGGCAGGATTTATTCTTACTGAATCCACCCTGAATACACTTGACAGTATCATTGCCTTTCAAAGATACAAAAGAACTGCAATGAAAACACAAGTACTGCTTCAAAAAAAAAAAAAAGATCTTTGAAAATTCGCAGGATTACAGCTTCCATGTTGTCAGTAAAACTTTAGAGTGAAATGACATTGCACTAGCTTAGAAGTTAGATGGAACTCTAGCAAAACAGTGATTGAAGCATAATGTTCAAAGGGGGTCAGTAAGGTCAGTAAGGGGTCGTTTTTTTTAAGAAATTAATACTATCGTTCATCAACATTAATTATGTTCAAATTGTCAAATGTGACATGACATTTGTTATGTTACAAAAGATTTCTATTTCAAATAAACGCTGTTGAACTTTCTATTTATCAAAGAATCCTCAAAAAAAAGTATAAGAGTTTCCCTAAAATTGTTGAGCAGCAGAACTGTTTTCAACGTTGATATTAATAATAATAAATGTTTCTTGAGTAGCAAATCAGCATATTAGAATAATTTCTGAAGGATCATGTGACACTGAAGACTGGAGTAATGATGCTGAAAATTCAGCTTCACAGGAATATAAAATATATTAAAATAGAAAGCAGTTGTTTTAAATCATAAAACAATCAAATAAATACATTCTTTGTGAGCATAAGAGTTTTGTAATAGTAGCAACAGCATTATTTGTCGATTTGTATTACACTTTTTTTATTGTATGTCTGAAATTTTGATTAATTCTAGTGAATCGGTTTGTTTAGATGTTTCATGAAATCATACTAGTGTAGATGAACCAATTCAGAAAAACAAGTCACCAATCTCTCTCTCTCTCTCTCTCTCTTATATATATATTATTTAATGCCACAATTAAGATCAATGAAGACAGTATGTGTTGAATGTTTACACTTGTGCATTTACCACAAGAATGATTTCCCGCATGCACAAATCTTCACATATGTTCATTACCAAATGTCTCTGCGATATAGCCGTAGATGATTGACAAATTGCGTTCACCTCTCCCATCATTGATGGATGAAATTAAGTAATTACATACATCTTAAATGGAGCTGAGCCTCTTGGGATATTTGCAGGGAGGAGGAGAAGAGAGAACTATTCCTGAGCTTTTTTGTCTTTTTTTTTTATCCATTACAAATCCATTGCACTGTCAAATTGATTTATGTGGCGCCAGGCCTGTGTCTCTTCCAATGTAATGCACATAAAAAAATAAAGAAGATGTCCTTATCATATACAATGATATCTGCTCTTCCATTCAGCCTCCTTAAAGTTTGAACAGGGAAGAAAAGCTTACCTTTCGTCCCAGCGCCGGAGGCAGTGAGATGGGGGTAGTTTGGGTGACTTCTTCTTGTAATAAAAACTTCTAAGCTTTTAGGGTCATAGTTTAAAAATAACACTTATGAAGAGCAAGCTGCAGGTAAAAATTGGCTTTGGTGAGTAAATAAAATGGTTAGTGGCCACTTGACTGGAGTTGCAGCACAATTCAGAGTCTAAATCAAAGAGGTCTTTACCTGGAGAAATCAAAATGTTAGTATCTCAGTGGCAGTCATTTGGCTGGTATTCATAATATTTTGAATGATGTGTGGTTTTGTATGCTAGTTGCAAAAGACTTTTGAATGGCTATCAATGGAGAAATAGGCCTTTTTGATCCAAAAGCTGCAGCTACAACTAGATTATTACTTCTAATGAATAATACTATACTGTAACATTTACTGTTTTTTGTTTTTGCCCCTTTAATCTATATATATATATATATATATATTCTGGAGTCATGAGAGTTAAATGGAGAAAAAAAAACTGTAAAAAATTATGGTTCTAGATATATATATTTTGGAGTTAATAGAGTTAAAGGTGCATGGGGAAAAAAAAAAACAGTACAAATTTCAGTAAAGCAATAGCCCAGTTCAACCATTAAACAAATTGGAGTTAGTTAGTTAGTTAGTTAGTTAGTTAGTTAGTTAAATAAATTAAGTTTTATTCAGCCACAGGGCATTTAATTGATTGAAAGTGACAGTAAAGACATCATGTTTTACTGCATTTCTATTTTAAACACATGCAGTTCTTTTGAACATTCAAATTCTCAAAATTCTCAAATGTTTCATAATTTACACACACACACAAAACATATTAAACCGCACAACTGCTTTCAACATTGATAATAATAAGAAATGTTTCTTGAGCTTCAAATCAGCATATTTGAACGTTTTCTGAAGCATCACGTGACACTGAAGACTGGAGTAATGACTGCTGAAAATATAGCTTTACCATCACACGAATTAATTATAATAATATATAGAAAAAAATCACAATATTCATATTTTACTGTATTTTACATTATATAAATTCAGCCTTGGCGTGCAAAAGAAACTATCATAAACATTAACATACAGTACCTATGTTAATATTGCACCAAATTACTGTTTTTTTTTTTTACTGAATATTTGATCAAATAAATGAGACTGACTCAAATTTTATTATTATTATTAATTTATTTATTAACTTCATTTTAGTTTAATGAAGTAATGCTCTGAATTCACCATGTTGTCGGCTCAGATATTGCAGCTTAAATGATGATAAAGTGCCATAATGAAGAATTGATATGTCAAAAAGTTGAATAGCTACTGGTTTGACCTCAGTATTCATCCACGGAAGAGAGAATGGTGCTGACTGCTTTTGATATCAGCATATCGAATGAAGTGCTGATGAGCATGCGATTTACAGAATGGCCTTTAATAGGTAACCTTGTCCCTCCAGCTGTCAGAGGAATTCTGTGAACAAAAACAGTTCTCTTGGCCTTCTCTTGTAAACCCCTCTCTTTCTCTGGGTCTAGGGGAGCAGACCGGTTCTCGTGTCTTTGAGGTCTGTCATGTTGGCATCTTTATTTTTCTTAGAATTTTTTTTCTCTCTCTCTCTGTTGTTTGTCAACATTGTTTTGTATTCATTTTGATGCATGGTTGTAGGGCACCACACTTGACAGTCGTCTCAACAGGAAGAAGCGGGGTAGGTTCATGCAAGGTGAGATTTTAGGTCACTTGTCACTTAAGCTGACAGAAGATAGAGAGAGAGGGAGAGCTCATGTGACAAAGTCTAGTGTTACGAAGCTGTTTGACTACAGGCTCGGAAGGCAAGTTGTGTTAAATGACAGCTACTGTCCTTCTCCACTTCTTGTGCTGCATGCTGTTAGCTGAACTCTGATGGACTGACTGAAGAGCAAGCTGCTTCCTATTCAGCTCAGGCTGTTTCTAACAAGGGTGTTTGCTATAAATGGCTTGGTGTCAGCTGTGATTATTTGGTTTAAGTGTATTTGGAATAGAACAGACCATTTATTTAAAATTTTAATCAACTTAATTATGTGATTTCCAAACAAAGCATTATATATTATATTATATTATATTATATTATATTATATTATATTATATTATATTATTATTTGTTGAGTGAGTGAGTGTATGGAAGAGTTGTTAATTAACAATGTTAATCAAGTTAATTAGATTATATATAAATAAATATTTATCACACTTAATGATATATTACATTATATCATATTGTTTTACAAGATATTGACAATTATATTATATTATATATTACAAAATTAGTTATAAGTAATATTTACCTGTAGCGGGTACCTGTAGTATTTTTTTCGTTGTCATATCTCCCTTCCTCTAGCTCTCTCTTATAATTTCACTAAATTGACATATACAATTAATAGTTCTAGTTTGGACGTAACTGAGAGAAGTCTGCTAGCTTTGTTTATTTCAGTTCCCTCATGTCCTTCCATTTCTACAGAAGATCCCATGGCTCTAACTCATGCTGGCGAATAACAACGCATATGGCTGATGACTTGCTGTGAATGACACCATAACGGATGTCTATTTTTGATTAAAGGTGGTGTGTTGGATAAAGCTCAACATGGCGTCATGTATTTCAAAACAGTCTTGGTTGCAATAGGCCCACACTGGCAACCCGCAACATGAAGGAATTCGCCAGCCAAACAGGAGCACTCGGCCCAGAAACTTAAACAGAACCATGGAGCAGTCACGTTCATAGTGGACATATTGCTGGTCAGCACTTCCTCACTGGACACCATATGGAAAGGGAGTCAATTTCATTGGCACACCTCACTTTATCTCTCTCTCTCCCTCACTCTCTCTCTATCTCTGTTATTTTCCTAGTACTAGTACTAATTAAGTTGTCACCAAGCGAGAGAGAGACTCTCAGAATGAGTCCGCTCAGGACTATAGTAATAGTAGTAATAATAATAAATGCAATCATTATAATAATAGCAACAAGAAGAAATATAGCTGCAAGCAGCAATTGCGGGGCCAAGCACTCCAGAGGCAAAACGAGAAGCTAAGCATGGCATGGAGCATCAGACCAAATGCGACAATGAGTAATAAAAGCAATTTTAGGATGATTGTAATTGAAATGGCTGAAAAATCATAAATACAACCACTAGTAATATGATTAAATGGCTTATGATTTTTGACCAACAGGTGGCACTGTAATCAAATCATTTTGGTGTGTTCTGTGTGAGGTGACAATGGCACACACAAAGTTTGGTGTCATAATGTCAAAGTTTTGAAGAGATATAGCCTCAGAGTCATTTTGGCACCATAACTAAAATTTGTAGCAGCGCTGTACGAAAACGGTTTCATATATCGACACGGAATCCATAACTTTTTGTCAGCACAGTCTGAAGATCATCTGACTCGATTTTGGTGAAAATCGGACCAACGAGTGGCGAGGAGTTAAAAAAAGTAGGATTTCAACATAAATCAAAATGGCGGACAGAAAGTTCAGCTTACTCTGGCATATTTGGTATCTATGTTGTAGGCATAAGCCAAGGAATATGCATGGTCAGTGTGAGGTGTCAAATGGACTTACAAAGTTTGGTGTCAGTATGTCAAATATTTGCAGAGATACAGCCTCAGATGCAGTTTGGCACTATGCCTACAATTTGTAGTGGCGCTGTACAAAAACGGTTTAGTTTATTGACACAAAATCCATAACTCTTTCTCAGCACAGTCTGAAGATCATCTGACTCGATTTTGGTGAAAATCGTTGATGCGTTAAACAATGACCGTTTTGTATATCGACACGAAATCCATAACTTTTTGCGTGCATGGTCTGAAGATGATCGGAGTTAAATTTGGTGAAAATTGGACCAACGGTCTAGGAGGAGTTCGAAAAAGTAGGTTTTCAACATGAATCAAAATGGCGGACAGGAAGTTCAGCCAATTATGGCAACATTGGTATCGATGTTCTCATCATGATGCAAGGAATCTATAAACATCAGTCTCATTACAATATTATAATGTATGCAAAAGTTATTAGCATTTTTATAAATTGCTTTATAACTTTAGACCACAAGGTGGCGCTGCGCCCAAACTTCTTGAGTGCCATCAGGGCATGGTGCCGAAGATGCACCGAATCTAAAGAGACCAGTTTTGTTATTTTTGGCCAAACCATTCAGATGTTATAAGCAAAAATATGCATTTTTCATATCTCCTGACCACTAGGGGGCACTGGGCCGAAACACTGCAGGTCGTCTCAGGTCATGCTTGTTATAAAGTACACCAAGTTTGGTCTCAATACGCCAAACCGTTGCGGAGATATAGCCTCACATCCATTTTTACGTGCTTTTCGTAGAATTCCTCCGTGCGTTATTCGAGAACGGTTGGACAAATCAACTTGAATTCCATAACTTTTTGCCAGCATGGTCTCTGTCCTCTATCAGTGTGCCAAATTTCACAACTTTCCCGCAAGCGGTTCTATGGGCTGCCATAGACTTGCGGCGGAAGAAGAAAAATGACGCTAACGGATACAATAGGTGCCACCGCACCTTCGGTGCTTGGCCCCTAATAATACATTGACCTGTATCTCTTCCCCATCTAGTGTGGGTCGATGATGGCTGTGCTACAGGAGCTCTGTGTGTGGAGTGTGTGTGCGTGCGTGCGTGCGTGTGTGTGAGAGAGATCATCAGTGAGGCTAATGATGTCCCCGGGTCCCTTCTGAAGCTGTTGGGGACTTGCACAACACTTCACAATCATGTTTGATTAGCATATCTCTCATTCTTACACACATACTGTACTATACATTCTCAAAGAGGGACTCTGTGTTAAACTTTGATGTCTATCTATCTATGGATCTATCTGTCTGTCTGTGTGTCTATATATCAGTTTATCTTCATGTCTATCAGTCTGCCTATCTGTCACTGTTTATGTATCTGTCTTTTTTTTCCCCAATATGGCTGTCTTGGTTTTGTTTGTTGTTGTGTGTGTGTGTGTCTGTCTATATATCTGTCTATCCATATATAACCATCTATCTGTCTATCTATATGTCCGTCTGTCTTTCTGTGCATGTCTGCCTATCAGTCTGCCTATTTGTCTTTGTATCTATCCTATTGTCTGTCTATCTGTCTGTCTATGCATCTGTCCATATTTCTATGTCGATACATCTATACGACTGCCTATATAGCTGTCTTTTTGTGTATGTCTATTAGTCTACTCTCCCTGTCTATGTCTCCGTATATCTTTTTCTCTCAGTATGTACATCTGTCTCTCGTGGTTCCTGTCTGTCTGTCTGTCTATCTGTCTGTCTGTCTGTCTGTCTATATATCTATCTATCTATCTATCTATCTATCTATCTATCTATCTATCTATGTATCGATGCCAGTTTGTCTATTAATCTATCTATAGCTCTCTTTCTATTCATCTTTCTGTCTGCCTTGTATGTCTTGTTCTGTCCATGTTTGCTGCTTTTTAGAATAATAATGTAATATTTTACCATAGACATCATTTAAACGGAGCCTGTTCTGTTTAGTGGCCTGTATATGTGACATGACCTCTGCTGCATCACTCCGTACACGCTTCTGATGGATTCCAGTCATAAATCTGTGTCTACATATTCTGAACGTTCTGAGGCCTGACACAAGAGTACAGACTTTATGTTTGAAGGTACTGTATGATGAAGGAGCTCAAAGTGCAGGAAGCTGACAGTTAAACTGAAAGGGAAGTGCATAGTCAATCTGATTTTGATATTGATATTGATATGTTCTCCAGTCGAGAAAATTACCTCTTTGCATCTTGCACGCACCTCGCCTAAAGTAAGCACATCTCTTTGACAGTTTGGCGGCAATCACCGGTGTGACCTGACATTGACAGAGAGGCCAGTTGGGATCAGTGTAATTTCTAAGGGCTATTTTGAGTGTGAGACAGATGCCTCATTTACGTAGATCAATAGAACAGATCTCGGGGGCGGAGTGGGCCAGACTGACACTGGGGAGGCCCATGTGACTCACTAGAGGCCTGCTATATATATCACAGCCTCTCACTGGGTGTCATATTGCCACGGTTACCGACGTGCCCAACACGCCAGCACCTGACTCGAGGTGGCGAGGGGACTTGCTGAGATGGATAATGAGATGAGTCAGCCATGACATGGCAGAGCAACGGAAAGGAAAGTGTAGGACAAAAAAGGGTGGAGATAAGGGTCGCATAGAAAGGCAAAAGAACGGGATGCAGTGATTAGGTAACTACGTCACCAGACTCCTTATTCGCTGAGTCATGGTTCAATGAAGTACATTTTCTCTCTAATAAAGCCACAGCAAAATTAATTACCTAAAGATCAATTTCTAATTCATTAGTGCAGCTAAAGATGTTTTTTGTTGTCTTATGAATAGCACCTCTTTGATTCATATCAAGGTCTCTATAGATCGAGGAAGCCGGGGTAAGATGAGGCTTTTTTCTTTTTTTATGATTTATTTTAATAATGTTTAGGAATCCGATAAGAAATGAGTGAAACAAGTTTTCTTTGCAATATTTATACCAATTGAAAAATGAAGATAACCCTTTTTAAATAATTTAAGATATGTAATATTTCTTCTTCAATGAATCGGTTGACCCAGTTCACCAAACTGGTTTAAATTATTTGTTCACAAATTGATTCTTGTGTTCCATTCACTGACTCTGGTCTCAGTGGTTTAACAGTCCTCTGAAGAGAAGAATTATCAGTGATTAAAGGCTTAAATGTAATTTGTTGCTTACTCAAAGCTATCGTATGGCTTTAGAAGACTTGGAATACAGTGCATGAGTCATATGCTTCCATGGTGCTTTGGTAATGCTTGAAAGCTTCAGTCCCAATTCAGTGTAGTTCAGTATGCTTCACACAACATATAAGGCTAATTTTCATGCTTTTTATAGCCATCACACAGAGCCTGTCCTGCCTCTTTTGGCATCGCCTGTGTCACTTAATGGGTTAGACCGGCCCTGCTGTCACATCTTGTGAGGGTCAACTAAACTGTAATATATCTGAAAATCTTCCTGTTTGAATTGTCTGCATATAATGAAGCGTTATTTTAGTAGTATTTATATATCAGTATAGTTTTCATAATATTTTGCATTAGCTTTTACATTTTAATTTTTCTTTTTAAAATATTAATATTTCAATTTAGTTTCTTTTATTTCAGTTTTTGATTTTTTGTTCAGTTTTAGTTCTTTATTCATGGCCATTTAGTAAGTTTATTGTTTCACAATATTTCAGTTAGTTGACAAGGCAATAGTTCTAATTTTCATTCAGTTTAAGTTTTTCTAATCTAAATCTTATATCTATTTTTTATTTAAGCTTTATTTCATCATTCATAAAATGCTTTACTAGTAGGGATGTAATGATTAACCGCGAGCCGGTTGAAAATCGATTTAAATATGTGACGATTCAAATCGGTTTAGATGCCAAACAAATCGCGATTCAATTAGGGGTAGGAGTTTATATGAATGTATGTCTGAGGGGAACTTACTTCTAACGTCTTTCGATTGTATTTTTTCTTTTCCTCTTGCCTCTGTATAATGCATATTAAAGTTCATATGTGCAGGCTGTGCAGCGCTGCTTTGTTTACAGCGGAAACCAAGGAAACACTGTGTCATTGCTGTTCATAAGTGCACCGCTGCTTTGTTTACAGCGGTAACCAAGGAAACGCTTTAAGCGCCACCTGCTGGCAGAGAGTGAATCTGCGTCTCATTCAGCTCGTCTGCTGTTTCTGTTTCATGCAGATATTTTTATGCATAGTTTCACAAAACTGAAGTCAAACCATTATGTTTTTGCTTCAAATTTCGAAATTATACAATCTAATTTAGATTAAAAACTGCTCATGTTGCATGTATGCAGCATCTTTGTTTGGATCGTGATTAAAATGCAGTGGTTGCCTCTAATTTTAAATGGAAAGAGCACAGACAAAGCCTTATTTTGTTTATACGAAGATATTTATTTTATTTGTGTTACTTATTTATTTGATTTGGGGCTTGTTTTAAAATTTCTATTTAGTTTTGT
>NW_015539898.1:12632-28908 GCF_001515605.1 Sinocyclocheilus anshuiensis | reverse complement strand
GTCTCATTCAGCTCGTCTGCTGTTTCTGTTTCATGCAGATATTTTTATGCATAGTTTCACAAAACTGAAGTCAAACCATTATGTTTTTGCTTCAAATTTCGAAATTATACAATCTAATTTAGATTAAAAACTGCTCGTGTTGCATGTATGCATCATCTTTGTTTGGATCATGATTAAAATGCAGTGGTTGCCTCTAATTTTAAATGGAAAGAACACAGACAAAGCCTTATTTTGTTTATACGAAGATATTTATTTTATTTGTGTTACTTATTTATTTGATTTGGGGCTTGTTTTAAAATTTCTATTTAGTTTTGTTATTTACATTTACATTATATTTAAATTTTGTTATTTAGCAAACGCTTTTATCCAAAGCGACTAACAAATGAGGACAATAGAAGCAATCAAAACCAACAAAAGAGCAATAATTTATAAGTGCTATATTATTATAGTGTTATATTTAAATTTCACAAAGAAACGTACAGTATTTTGTCCAAGCAATAATAAAAGGACACATTCAATTTATAATGTGTCTTAAATCTCATTTTGTAAAAACAAAAATACATGAATCGAATCGAATCGTGAAATCAAAATTGTGAATCGAATCGAATCGTGAGTTGAGTGAATCGTTACATCCCTATTTACTAGTATTAGTTTTATTTAACAATAAATACCAAGATTGTCATGCCTCTAAGGAAAAAAAATCACATTTTGGACATAAATGATCACATTTTTCATGTGCTCACTTTCAGCAAACAGAATGTTGCTGCTTCCTGAAAATGTAGTCACATGCTTCATCTCATGGGTGTCTCATCTTACCTAGCAACTGATGTGTTATCTAACATTGAGACCCCGGCAAAGTGAGCCAAATATTTGTTCACACCTTTACTGTGTGATCACGTGGCGAAACATAATTGCTCGACATTTTGCTCCATAATTATTCCTGAAGCAAAACTTTATGGAAAATAGACTACTGACGTCACCTTGACAGATTATGAAATTAGCAGCTTTCTCACATGATCTCTCACTTAGTTTGTTTCCACTACTTACGTGAAACAGGTCACCTCCTATAGAGCTAATATAGCCATTAGCACCTTAGCATGGCTGCCTGACTACCCATGTGCCGTGATATTTGATGAGATGCTTATATTAAAGGGCTGCACAGAATCACTTTACATCGAGCACAGATTTGAAGTGACACCTCTTCATTTTTCCCTGAACCCCACCAGCCTTTTCCTGCAGTACGCTGTTTGAGTGGCTTTACTCCATCAACCTCTAAAGCTAGTTTGGAGGGATGTGTGCCAGTGCTTGACTGTTGTATTAGAATTTAACCACTGCAAAGTCAAGCAGCAGTTTGGACTCGACTCTCTCTCAAAGATGACTGCACAGAGATGTGTCTTTCTTAATTAGACTCTCACGTCTTTTGCACTTGTGTGAATTTCCTGTGTTTTCTTAAACAATGAAAGGATTGGGTTTAAACACTGCTGGAGCAAGAACTACTCTGTTTTAGTAATCAGTCCCTGTAGCCTTGAATCAGAGACACATCTGGATGGCTCCGCACACATGCCGGATTTGCCGAGGTCAAGGAGGTCACATTATTCTGACATCTACAACTTCCACCTCATAATAAGCACGCAAAGCATGAAGTCGCGGTCAGTCACCTTGTGCTCCTGTTCATGTACCACAGTACTTCGGTGAGACCTGCGGGAGAAGGACGTCATTAATCTTCATTCTACACCTTTCAGTATATATTAAGCAACACAATACCAATGGGACTGTTTGAAAGAATGCCTGAATTATTACTATGAAGCATCTGTCCCCGTGGCATTAACTAATATAGACTGCACATTACTCGCTTTAAAAGTCATTTTTAACACTGCGGCTAATGAATGATAGCCTGAGCGCTGAGGTAAACATTAAATGTGACAAATGGTGAATGTGAAAATGGCAAGAAAGAACAACAAAAGACTGATGAGGTAATCATAGCTAAACATAGACATAGTGCCACAAAGTTTAAGCAACCTTTTTTACTCACATAGAACATTTATTTTTCATGGACACATAGGCCCTATAGACTTAAATGGACTGTTCGTCAAAAAAAACAAACAAAAACTTTTGCCTTTCTTTCTTTCTTTCTTTATCTTTCTTTCTCTCTCTCTCTCTCTCTCTCCTCTTACACTCTTGCCATGGTAAACCAAAACTTAAATAAATAAAATATATTATTATTAGGAGTAAAATTAATGGGTTTGATGTACATAATGCCGTAAATGGAGAAACAGTTGTAATTTGTGTAAAAAAAAAAAAATTTTAAACAAAAATATTTTAAATACATTTTTTTTTACTCACATAGAACAATTATTTATCTATGGACACTTTAGGCCCTATAACCTTAAAGTGAATATTAATAAAAAATAAAATAATAATACAATTTTGCTCATCCTTTTTTTTTTTTCCTTTCATACAATAAAAGTAATCGCCGTTCCCTTTCATGGGAACTTCGAACTGCGTCCTCTAGGGCATAGCGACCCCTAGAGGACGCAGTGTCTCGTTCCCTACTCAGGGAACCATGGTTACATATGTAACCTGAGACGTTTTCTGCCACATTTCAAATATTCTCTGATGGAAATTACATTTAACATTTTTTTTCTTTTAATAAAATGTAATTTTGCATCATGTTGTGTATTAATGCACACAATTAAACATTTTCAAAATGTTTGATACAATTTAATAACTGGACATTTTGCTACTTTTATATTTTTTTATCATTTATAATTAATGTTATAATTTTATATAATTATAATGTGATTAGAATTTATAATTTCTTTACACACACACACACACACACACACACACAAACACACACACACACACGTCTGGGTCTGAGTCTTTTTACAACAAAATAATAAAAAGAGATTGTATTTTAAGAAACACCCCTATATGAGTTTATGAATATGTGCTGGTTTGCACATTCTCCTTTGTTCTGTCATTGCATTGTAAGGATTACTAGTTTCACAGACACTAAATTTCGTACATCATCATCGTACAGATGAAGAGATCCGCGAGGGTAATTCTGTTTACATGCGCCGTGTGTAACATTGTCATTACATGCATAAATAAGTCTGCTGTCTGCTTTTCCCAGTATACCTACTTCTCCAAAACATATTCGCCAGAATTAAGCAGTTTTCCTCAGAAACACAATCTTTTCATAATCGTTTCATAAATCCTTTATGGTACCTCACGCAGAGACTGCTGTACGACGTTAGTCATGGTTATGAAATTTGTTCTCAGGCAGTGAAAACTGGTTACACCAAAGCGAAGAGTTTCTCAAGGCAGTGGGGCAGAAATATAATTTAAAAGTCAATTTGTCTGTTTATATTTCCTTTCCTACGCTTGTTCGTCTCCATTATTTAAGAGGAGCCGGGAAATAGCGTGAGTGTGAGTGTGCCTAATCCACTTCAGAATTTATTAGGGCCTGTCTGTTTCAGCTCACTCAAGGCTACTGGGCACACACAGAGTCTTCAGACATTCAGTGCAGCTCGGAAAGTGATATCACCTGAAAACTGGTTTCAGAAGCTTGCACACATGTGAACAGGTTGGGTGTCATTAACTTCCCATGTTGTCATTGTTCTCTTCTACCGTTCTTGATTTCTGTCAGACTCATGTTGTCACCAATTACTTACAAATTGTAGTCCATTACTGATTACAGATTACATTAAAAAAAAACAGTAACAGAATCTGGGTTACTCAATTTAGGTAATGTATTCTGACTACCTTTTGGATTACTTTTAGATTACTTTTTTATCTAACTTGTTAGATAAAACTAACAGATCATAATTTAAAGTAATAGTTTTTAGTAATAAAAAAAAGCTATTTTTCCCTATGCTGTTACAGTGAATAGAGCTTTCATTCCTCAAGAAGAACACAAAAATAAAAGCCATAGTAAGATGGCTTACATTTCAGGCTGTTCCTCACACAAAGCTATTGTATGTCTTCTGAAGATTTGAAACAGTGCATGACTCACATGGTGCTTTTCAGTCATGTTTGCTGCTATAATTTGTCAATTTTCCTTTTGGGTTTCTCAGAAAACAACAGTATATGGGTTTGAAATGACAAGGGGGAGTAAATAAAGAATTTTGATTTTGGGTGAACTATCCCAGTAATGAGGAGAATGTGTTGTTTTAGTGGTTGTCTGTGAGCAAACAAGCAAGCAAGATCAATGCAATAACTCAGTCAATAAAGCATAAGTCCCATAGACAAGACCAGCACAGTTTGAATGGGCATTTTTGTGAAGTGTATTCGCTACCATGAAGAGAGCATGGCCGGGGCCGTCTGGGCCTTGATGTAAATGTCAACATAATTACTTCAGAAGCCAAAACAATGACAGAGAGAGAGAGAGAGAGAGAGAGAGAGAGAGAGAGACATGGACCTGAGGAAACACGCCATTTACCGCCTCCTTCTGTTTCTTTGATGTCTGCTCTTATCTCTCATCCTCTTGAATTCACGTTAGCTGACCAAGGAAAGAGACATGTATCTTGTTAGACAGCAAGCCAGCCAAAAAAAAGTGCATTTTTTCCTGCCAGGCCTTTCTATATCTGCTTTTAAATACATATGATGTGGCTTATGCCTGACTGTTATGTGATACTTTATATGCTTGTGCTGTTACATAGAGAAGTATTTCTATAAAAGGGCATAGCAGACTTTGAGAAATATGCTGTGGTCAGTCTCAGGCAGTTTATTCTCAGGCAGTTTATTGATTACTGACTTGATTACTTACATAATTGTGAAAAAATGAACAGGATGGAAAACAAGCAGCTAAAGTTAGCCACTGACCATTAGCGTATTTGAGTGTGTCTTTTATTTATAGTTGTACATATAATTAACTGTAATTTTAGCTGACAACACTGAACATTTTAGAATGAAAACCCCTCAGTTAAAAATATATTGATCAAGACTGTCAGAATGGAAAGTAATGTTGAGGACACAGAAAAATAAAAAGTTTGACTGCATTCCCAATTAAGACAATATTCCCAAAGAAACTTGTTTTTTTTAGAGAAAGAATCAAATGAATAACCATCTGGAATATTTCTTAATAAATGGCTGGTTTTGTGGCAACAGTTTCATGTTAGTAGTGACAAAAATGACAACGTCAGCTGAAACCAAAGCAGTGAAAGGATTCACCAGTATGTTCAATCAATTGTCATATTCCTAACTAATTTGACTTTGTTCTTTATAAAAATTGTGAGTTTATTTGATCTAATATACTAAGAAACATGGTAGGGACATGACAGTGTATAGTAGGAATGACCCATGTGCATATTTGCATTCTTATAGACAGCTTGCAGGGTTTTTATGCCCAGATATTGTCATAGAAGATTCTTCCCTGCTGTCATTTCCATATCTGTCTTCAGTTCACTTCATCTAGCATTTGTACCAAATTCGAATGGCCTGAGAAAACATGGGGGCGCATCAGAGAGAAGCCCTGGACCCGGTCAGAGGTATTAGTGACGCATTTGATAATGCGTGGCGGACTCTCTCCTCGGGCTGTTCTGGCCTGTCTGACGGCAGCTTGGCAGGAGGCGCTCTTGGATGCAGGCTGCTCGCCTTCCTCTCTCCAGCACCGAAAGTGAAGACCTAGTGCAAAATCTGGCCAAAAATCACTCACTTACACACATAAAGGAATCTTGCCATTTTATGTCTAACAGGTTTTTCATCTCATTGCCAAAGCTTTGTGATTAGCAGAATTAGCTGTAGGAATCTGATAATTCAGGTGAGATTTGAAGAGGGATGGAAGATGGGATGGTGCTCCAGCGAGGGAGAAATTTCACTTTTTGCAGAGTTTGTGGAGCCTGGTCTCATGTAATCGCACTTTTGACTTTAAGCACAAAGTCTGGCTCACATTGCAGCTTAATCTGCGCAAGAATGACTCTTTAGAAAAGGAAGGTTTGACTGGCATATTGAGAGGCCAAGCATAGTTAACTTTTTGGGGCGTTTACCTGAAATAGTTGGTATAATTGTGGGAAAACTCCATGATATAGACGTATTGCAGATGAGCAATGACTCTAAAAAATATGTCTTGCAGACGTCAAATAGACGTGATGTGTTTGTGTGTGTGTGTAGTAAGCAAGTACTGATTATTTCACAGATGTAACTTAAAAGAAAGATGAAAATGTGGTTTGTGGATATCCAGTGTACTTGCTACCAAGTGCCTCTTAATAATGACTTTTATTTGGTTTGTTCCTCACACAAAGCTATCGTTTGGAAGAAATAAATAGCTGGACGGTTTTGGAAAAACATGAGGGTGAGTAAATGATGACAGAATTTTTCATTTTTGGGTGAACTATCCTTTCAAATTTTGAGAGAGACTTAATGCTTCTTCAGGTTAGAGGTTGAATCTTTTGAAGCGGATAGAAGTTTGGTAGCTGGCAAACACATCTCGCATTGTACTGTTGTGTTGCGACCTCTGATGAATTTGTAAGTAAAATGTTCTCTGGATTTCCATGAGAATGCATTGCGCACGTGGCTTTCTGTATCCTCCTCCGAGTGAAACTTTAGAGTGAGCAGGTTGCTCATTGGTAAAACAATGTACGCGAAAGAGCATATGGGAAATATCTTATATAAAATTATTATTAGTGTACATATTTACAAGATTTTTTTTCTAATATTGAGTCTTTCTACTTCAAAAATTAAAGTTTGATTCAATGTGTTACTTTCCATTTCTTTGTAATTAATTAATTGTGAATATATATATATATATATATATATATATATATATATATATTTTTATGCGCAGTCTTGGTTAGCACGAGAAAAATCTTACTGACCCCAAACTTCTACATATATTTCCAAATTAATTTAAATGGAATACATTTCTGGAATACATTTCTTTGAAATATTTTGTATTCTACATGTATTCCATTATTCCTCCATTGATATGCCACTGCTGTACAATTCTGGTTACACTTCTGCTGCAGTTCTGGTTAGATATGCTTATCTAGCATTATGATTATCATCCATGATGTCACTGCTCGTGGGCGGAGCCTGTGTTATGGATTGTGGGAGGCCTTGCAGGTTTGTGTCAGAGACTTTGTAGAGCTCAGTGGGCATTTATGGAGAACAAGCACACTATTATTTTGTGTATATATATATATATATATATATATATATATATATATATATATTTTTATGCGCAGTCTTGGTTAGCACGAGAAAAATCTTACTGACCCCAAACTTCTACATATATTTCCAAATTAATTTAAATGGAATACATTTCTGGAATACATTTCTTTGAAATATTTTGTATTCTACATGTATTCCATTATTCCTCCATTGATATGCCACTGCTGTACAATTCTGGTTACACTTCTGCTGCAGTTCTGGTTAGATATGCTTATCTAGCATTATGATTATCATCCATGATGTCACTGCTCGTGGGCGGAGCCTGTGTTATGGATTGTGGGAGGCCTTGCAGGTTTGTGTCAGAGACTTTGTAGAGCTCAGTGGGCATTTATGGAGAACAAGCACACTACAACTAGACAAATGAGATGTTTGTATGCTTGCATTTTCTGCTTGTGAGTCTCAGTAGCCTGTTCTCAGAGACTTTGAGTGGGAGCGATTCCACGGCTTGTACGGTTCAATCCATCATGGTGGTTTCTGAAGCTCTGTATGGTAATTTGCCTTCCAGAATCTGCATAATGCTCGGGGAGTCCTCGCCCCTTCCCCAGCGCCAACGCCACATCTCTATTTTAAACAGATGTTAATGGGAAATGTGGCCAGCGCTTTTGTTTACTTGTTTAACTCTGAAGTTCTTTACACATCCGCATAATGATCGTGACTTATGCTCAAGCCGAATACTAACGATGGGGGATGAGAACAGGAGGATAATGCAAAACGTTACGTTCACAAGCACAAAAGGTGTCACGGTTTTCATCCCGGTTTACACAGTCAAATTCTTTAAAGTGTCAGGAGGTTTAGTAGAGAGAAAACACTGGGCGTCAAGGCGGAAAATCATGAAAGGCTTCAAGGCGAGATGAAAAGGAAGTAGGCAATCATCCTGGAAAGAGCTGTTTTGGTGTTCATTTTACTAAACACATCTTTTCAAAAATCGTTTAAAGTGGATGCCTTTGATTAAATGTTTTTCTTCCTCTTCCTTCCTTTCTCTCATTCCTCATTTAAGGGCTTCATCCTTATTTAATTCGATAAATTTGGAAGGACTCATAATATGTAAGATCAACAGACACAAATATCAGATAATGAAGTGAAATTAGTCTTTATGACTATATTGCTACAAACAGATTCAAATTTGTATAAGATGCTGATAGTGTAAATCATTTGATATAAATGAGATAAAATTAGGGTTATTATTGTTAACTAAAACAACAAAAAAACATTTTGTTAATTGAAATACAGCTGATATAAAATATAAATACTATACAACTTAAATTAAAATTATAGTTTTTTGTGTGTTTTATTTTATTTTATTTTTAGAAATAAGTTAAAATTACTAAAATTACTAACTGGAAATAAATAAAAACTGAACTAAAACTAAAACTGGAGAAAAAAAAAAACTAATAAAACCGACAAGCACATAACAAAATTACTAAAATTAAACTAAAATGGAAACTAAAAATACAAATAAAAGCGAATTAATTTAATTAAAAAACAATATATAAAAAAATACTAAAATAAAACTGGGTAGAATTAGGTTTAATTTTTCATTACAATGCCTTAAAGCTTTATTTATTTATTTATTTTTCTTAGTAATAGTCTAAACTTGACATTTGCCTTTGTACAACAGAATGAAGGCAAGTACAACAAGTTCAGTTCTCCTGAAAAGTATTTATTGAATTGATAAACCTAAGGGTTACATAAAAGATCAGGGCAACATAGAAGAGAGTGTGGGTGCCGTCAATAGCTTGCAGTGAAGTGTGCTGGTGCAGTGCATTGTGGGAGGTGTGCTGTGAGTGCGGTAGCATTTTCCATGTGGTTGAATGGTCCAGGTCAGAGAACAGGAAATGACAGTCTGTGTTTCGGAGTAGTGCCAGCTCACCTTCCCATGCTTCCTTGGTGAATTTTTATCTTTATAAATATAGTAACTTAGCAGTCTTACTATTTCTGCAGTATACCGTAGTATGTGGGTGTTTATTCAGTTATTTCAGTCATTGGCACTTTTATGTGTACCTTTATGTATTTTTTATTACATTATATTATGTTATCCTTGTCCTAGACCCAAGACATCTGTGTCTGATGGATTTTCAGTCAATGAAAATGCACCATAAAAATATTAGTTTTATGTTACAAACCGATTCTATAAACAAAAAGTTAAATAAAAAAAAACTATTGGAATGTTTTTGTGTGAAAAATAATTTCTACACATTCTGTACATTTTCACTTATAGAAGTTTGTTCGTTCTCTTTCTTTCTTTCTTTCTTTCTTTCTTTCTTTCTTTCTTTCTTTCTTTCTTTCTTTCTGTCTTTCTTTCTTTCTTTCTTTCCCTCCCTCCCAGAAATGAGTAAAGTTGATAATCAAGGCAATAACATTGCTAGTTGAGAGATGAAATATGAGATATGTGATGTGTAGAGAGAAAAAAGCCCAAGGTAAATATCACTTTTATTGTCAATTTATTGTCATCCAACCAAGCTCTAGATTTGCCAAATGTGAATATATTTCATTGTGTGCAATTTGGATACATAAAATGCTAGCTGAAAAATAGCCTTAGCCTTACAAAATGCAATCTCAAATTATGTCTTCACAATTATGCATTTAGCAGACGCTTAAAGCAACTGTATTGTGTGTTGGAAAATACATTTTTATCGTTCCTGGCAAATATTTAGCATAACATTTAGCATAATTTAATTACAGCTTCATTTTATAATAATAAAACACACACAAATTGTTGGGCATTGTTAGTAGACAAAGTTTGAAAAGGTTTTATACGTATAAATATATTTAATTTCTAAAAGTGCAAATGGTCAAAAGTACCCATAGATAAAAAAAATAAAAAAACACCCATATGCTGTGCAAAGTGTGCAATATATACAACTGCACAGTACTGAGTAAGTATTGTTCTAAGTAGTATTCTATTCTGAGCAAAGCCTTGTCCTGTCTGAAGAGTTCTGAGCATTTGCGCTCGTGCCATGTGATCTGCAGCTGTAAGTGTTTAGTTCCTGGTCTCCGCCTCTAAGCGATGTGCTTGTTTTTGGCTGCTGTCCTTGGCGTTAAACGCTCACCTGCGCACAACCCCGAGCAACTGCGATTGGCGTACAGAGACCTCACCTTCACAACATCTGAAGAGGCTCACTGCATGTATTACTGTATTTTCTCAACCACTGTTGGCATATACTACACTGCCTGCTGCTAACTTTTTGTCTTCCCTGACAGGAAGTGTCTTGCTCTCTTTATCTCTTTCATTCTCTCACACTTACAACCTCTTTCTCTTTCTTGCTCCTCCTCCTCCCGCTTCTGGTTTTATCAGTTCTTTGGAAGATGCTGGAGGCTTGTGAAGACAGGCATTAAAATGAGTTATGAGCTCACTCTGCCTCTCTCACCGTCCCTGTCCCCTGAGCAAACCTCAGTTTATGAGGAATCTCAGCTAAAATAAATACACTCCCGGAAACATAAAAAATGAGGTGAGGAATGAGAGATATGGGCTGCAGAAGAGGGTTTTGAATAGGCTGGCCCGAGAACGATGACAAGAGGTATTAACAACCCCTTCCCCAAGCTTAGTTTTAGCAAATACATTATAAAGTAAGCCATCACAATTTGTAATGCCTAAAGTCACACAATTAGTGCTCATTAAAAGTCGTACTGCTTGTGAATTGAAGTGGAGGTGACTATAACAAACAAAGTTTCCATATTGAATATTGATTTTTAAAATAGTTCGCCTTGCGGTTGTTTGACGTAGAGGAATAGTTCACTCCAAAATTCTGTTATCACGTAGGCAGCTCTGAGCTGTTTCAAACCTGTATGACTTATTTTCTATTGTGGAGCATAAAATGAGAAAATTTGAAGAATCTATTTTTTCCATGCAATTCATTCGCAAAGACTCGCCCCCTCTTTGACAATGTCTGACAAGCCATGCTGCTCTCATACCACACATCATGTTCTCACACAGTGAAAATTCATCGCAGAGCAAAGAGGACACTGACAACGTGCCGACAGACAAGACAAAGTCTCAGTTTTCAAATGTTGTCATTTTTTTTTAAGAAATTCAAACAATAAAATAATGTTTTGTAACTTTTCAATGTGTCATGACAGATCACTGTAGTGCCTCAGTTCAAACGGCACGTGAACCGATCATCTTTTCATATTTACTAGTTAAAGCACGAAATAAACATGAATGAACATTAGAAGGTAGTTAATTTCAACCGTGGAAAGACGTCAATACACACCATTTTTCAAATTTGAGTCCACTAAAGTTAATTTACTCTTCTGTCTGGTTTGCTTGCCGGACAAAATGGCAGATTCGGTGATATGATTGGTCAGATCGCCTGCCAATCAAGCTCCCTTAATAGAGTTAATATCAAGTGGTGCTTTCAAGCTTTAAAAAGGCCCAACAAATTACCATAATGTATTATAAAATAGTTCATATATGTCCATGTGTTTAAATATACAGTGCTGTTCAAAATGTTACATTTTTGTTTATTATTTTGAATGAAATTCATACTTCTATTTATGAACTTTAAAAAAAATGAACATGCATTAAATTGATCAAAAGTAACCGTACCTTATCAAAAGTGACTTACATTTTTACAAAAAGAAAAACATAATAATAAAAGAATTATGTTGTTTTGAACTTTCTATTCAACAAAGAATCATGTAATAAAAATATATTGTTTCCACAAAAAAAAATATATATTGATAATAATAAGAAATGTTTCTTGAGCAGCAAATCAGCATATTAAAATTATTTCTGAAAAATAATGTGACACTGAAGACTGGAGCAATGATGCTGAAAATTCAGCTTTGCATAGCAGGAATAAATTACATTTAAAAATATATTAAAATAGAAAATAGTTATTTAAAATTATAATAATATTTCACAATATTACTGTTTTTGCTGTATTTCTGAGAGTTCATTGAGAGAAGTAGTGATACCTGATTCGTAAATAAATCGATTAGCTGGATCTTTTTAGTGAATGAGTTTTAGTCAGTTGTAATTGCATGAACAAAACAACCTGTACTTGTTTGAATTTTTCTCCTTTTTGTAGCATAATGATTCGGCCATCAGTTGCTCCATTTTTAATAGCAGCTACAGATTTCTGAACTTCTGAAGCTCCATCTAAATTCACACGCCTACTTTAAAACTGCTTTACCGAATCAAAACTAAAGTGTTTTTCTAATAACGTTCAATCTGTTCAGCACATGGAATAATAAGAAATATATTGCAGTTTTTGTACAACAAGATTAGCCTTGATCGATCACGCACAAAGTTCCTCTAAGTTCTCATCACCACTTTCCAGCTCCACATCTGAGGCGTTTTATTATGACTGCAGGCCATAGAATATGAATTAGATTGTGAAACTTCATCTGCTGGAGATTTTCAGTCTTTTTCTCTCTGATAAGAATACACTCCGGCTGGTTTGGTGCCTAAAGTGGTTTTATTCGAACGCTTAGCAGGAAGTGTACCAGGCAAAGAGCCTGTGAAAAATGTCGCTCCTTCAAACACAATGTCTTGATAAGCTGGCATTGTGCAGTATGTGAAAACACATATTAACATGTGAGAATTCCCACACCCACACCCACACATGGATGGTGTGGGTGCGTAACGCTAATTTTGAATAAAACAAAAGACTGATTATCCAAACAGCATGCAAACGACCTGCCAGTCAGCAGCATAATGTGTAAAAAAAAAAAAAAAAATATGTAGAACAAAACAAATACCAAATGTGTTAATGGGTGCTTAGTGGTTAAAGGGATAGTTCGTTTAAAAAATAAAATTTTGTAATTTGCTCATTGTCATGTTGGGACATATCCGTATGCGTTTCTTTCTTTTTCTTTTTATGATAGACTTTCTGTGAGCAGTTACTAAATGTGACAGGCAATCTTAATCAGAGACAAGCTGTTAATGTCAAGTTGAAGTTCATGCGATGTATGTGCTTAGAACTTTTTAAACACTATTTAAAGTATATTTGTGTACACTGGGGGTTGCGGTGAGTTATTTCTGTCACTTTCCCCATTACAGAGTTGTTTGTCTTCACATTTCATTATACCTGAGTGCCTCAGTCAATCCCTATACAAAAAGGGATCCATAGAAATAAAATATTGACATTTGTGCTTTGCTAGAATTACAGACACTGTGGCAGCCTGTCTTTATTTACCATTTTAGTATTTCACTAGCAATACTTAAGACAGTGTTTGAGAGCAATTTACTGCAGCTTCACACTACTAGTCAAGACAATCTGCTTTTAAAATATTGCGGGATATTACAAATGTACTGTTTGCGTGTTCCTCGAAAGTGTGATAAATCTCTTTTTGTTCACAGTTGTTTCTTCCTATGAAATAAGTATTGATCTGACAGGTGGGCTGTTGCGTTGGAGAGTGGTCCTGAGCTGTAATATTGAACTCCGAATCGATACCGTATACATGTCTAAATGTCAAGTCATCTGCACTTTCTTGCCATCACACTACCGATATTTACCCTTCTGCATATCCCAGAATTAATTTTGAAATGCTTATCGCGCTGAAACTATTTTTCAGAGCTTCTTAGCTGCTTCTGGAACTGAACTGAACCACTGATTTTTTTTTTTTTTTTTAAATTCTTACTCAGAACTTTCCTGAGTGAGATTCTGTTGAGAAATCAATGAATTGATTCGACACAATGCCAATAAAGTATTGAGAAATTGGCAAATAAAGAGGTGCAAATTGTGGAATAGATGTTTTTAAAAGTTTTATAGCCAATGTGTAATCAAATTTGACCCATTTCAATCTTGTTTAATGTTCCTCGTCACATTGTGCACAAGTTAATGGTATTCCAAAGAATATGATTTTAGTTTTTTTGTTTTTTATAGTCTTTCATAAAAATAGCTACACCTGCTGTTACAAAATACTTTTTTTAACAATCCAATTAATTAAGAGATATAAATTAGGAAAAGTGAGGAAGTGTTGTTTCACTTCATGTTATTTCATGTTACGTCACTGAATGTTAATAAATATGAAATTAAATATTGTGTTTCACTTCACATTGCTTCACGTCACATTACTGAAGTAAAATGGGTTGCAAACGCAATTTCATGTGACGTTAATTGAGCTGCAGCTATTGTTTATTGGTTAAAGCATACGAGTTTGAATCATGTTTTATTTGTAATGTATTTTATTTCAAATAATATTAAGTAGATACAATTATTTTCAATTTAATTAACATGTAAGCCTCTAAATTCCCATTTTCTGTTTGTGTGCATCAGTACTCGGTCCATTTTGAATAAAAAAAATAAAATAAAAAAAAACTAATAACTGTTTTTACATGTTTTGCATGGACTGTAACACCTAAAGTATCATTCATTCCCCTCAGGATACCATCAACATTTTTACATCTAATCATGATTTGTGTTTGTAGCGTTTCAAAATCCTAAACTAGCTTACTCATCCTGTCTATCAAAACAAATAAATAAATAAATATATTGGCTCACTTTTGAATTATCTTTCATCTCCATCCACAGCTGCTTGCTTCTGGCTATCACTTAAAACCGCTGATGTAATTCGCTGTCTGCAACAAAGACATTCAACAGCATCATTTGAACAGTTATTACTTTACTGTCCCTAGGCCAAAATTGCATCCCCGTGTCGAAACCGCTAAAATAAATCACTGGTCCATCAGTTGGCGAAAGAACCGGATTTTGTTGGTGGTAACTAACAAAAGTGCACTCATAGATGACACTTGTTTTATTTCGTTTTAAATCATATCCTAGTTTTCAATTTAATATTTGGTTTTAGGTCATTTTTTGCAGCAGTGTTTCAGTAGGGATGGCTTTACAGTGATTTGAAGGTTTGATTTAAAATGGCTTAAGCAGGTAAACAGAACAAACTCCCAGTGGTTCTTTCTCTCTTTCTATCACTCAATCCCCTCTGTGGAGTGTAGACTTGTATTTTATTTGTTTTATTTTAGCTTCCATCAGCTGCAGCGGTAAACAAGCTTTAGATAAAAGTTAAAAAAAAAAGAGTAAATCATCATGCTCACTGCTGGAACAGACTGTGGTTTCCTACCGATGGAACGCTCTCTCTTTCCTTCTGGTATATTAGCTTACTTTATAGTAAAAGCGGACTCAAAGGCCATGTAAGAAAGATTAAAAGAGGAACATAATATAACCGCTATGCTCACAACATTAATGTTCTATTAGTCTCTTCTAATCTGCATATAAATCAGTAGCATATATGCCAAAAAAGGAAAAATAGCCATTAATTAAATCCTAGTCTCCCGCTGGCTGTGTCCGTGAGACCAGTGCAGCAGAATGCAATCTCCAGGTAAATGCTGTATACAGAGAAATAGAGAGATCCAATAAGGAAATAACAATGTTAGAGGAATAATAAGTTCATAATTGCTCTGTTGCAAAAAGCTGCCTAAAGATTACAGGCATTATAGACACGCTCCATTCAAAGGAGACAATGTATTATACTTCACCATAATGTACCTAATTTTGGCTAATTGAACTGTGATGAGCTCAGTTAAAGATTACAGGCATTATAGACACGCTCCATTCAAAGGAGACAACGTATTATACTTCACCATAATGTACCTAATTTTGGCTAATTGAACTGTGATGAGCTCAGTGGAAATGAAAAATCTAAGATGGTGGATAAAGCAAGAGAATTGCTGATCATACTGTAAATATAGTGATTCAAAATAGCTAATTTGAATTCAAATTGGATTATTTTATGCAATATTTGTGTGCTCTATTTGTGCTTGTTAGAGTAATGTGTCGTTAGCTATAGCTAATGTTAAACTCTATTGAAATTGTGAGTCTCTCATGTGTTTGATGTGATTAGCACTATTTGTAGGGTGTGCTGCCTATTCAGAGTGTTCCAAATCAGCTCCAAATCCAAATTGGACAGAAGGCAGTTGACTATCCCTTACGAAAATTAACTATAGTTTTACTACAACTAAAACTAAAAAACCATGCTATTTAAACCATGGTAACCATTCAAATAGGCTCAAATAATTCATAATATTTTTCGGATTATTTAAGCACATTTTACACACAACACACACACACATATATATGTATATATATATATATATATATATATATATATAATATATATATATATATATATATATATATATTAT
>NW_015539898.1:2932-12526 GCF_001515605.1 Sinocyclocheilus anshuiensis | reverse complement strand
TATATATAGTTAATGATATTTAAGTTCATATTATTTAGTTTTATATATTTTTTTATTTCTGTGAGGAAATTATTCAGCTTATTACAGGGCTAGTGTAACAACGTTCGTAGTCACGGGAAGAAGGAGGCGGCAACCGGCGAACATTTAAACAAAACTTTAATAATAAAGTAAACACAAAATAGCGCGACAGCCCCTCGCGGACGACTGTCACGCACAAACAGAACCAAAACACAAAATAAAATCCAGGCCTGGCCCTCTCTCGTCCAACACTGTTGTCACTCCTCCTTTTATCCTTCCGGAGCTCCTCCGTGGGACTCGAGACCGGTGAGTGGCGCAGGTGTCGCGCATTAGCATTTACTCCACCGGCCTCGCTCCGTTCCCACGGGTCTCGGCCCCGCCCCTCTCGTCACAGCTAGCAAGGCAGATTATTCAGCCTTTTATTTTGTATAGTTTTATATTATTTTGTTTTACTTGGATACTGATTGGTATTCTTTCCTGCATATATATGCATAACAAATTATGTTGTAATTGATCTGGTATTCCTTGCATTTATTTAAATACCCCTGTGGTGAAAATCAAGTTGTATTATTAAAAAACATTGCTATCATATTTATTCTGAAGCTTTTCTTGTTATAATTACATAGAACTTGAAGTCTGATTTATTTTTTTTATAAACAAATCAAGAGCGAATGTTGTTTGTGGTTCAGTTACTACAAAAACATAATACATACTTCCAGGGCACAATTTAATAAAGACTAAAGGTGTTCTTTTCTCCTTCGGATTCACTTCCAGCTGATCTGTTATTGTTCCTGTGCCTTTTGCAAATCTAAAGTCGATCTGCTCTCCACTGTCTGCACAATGCAGGTGGACAGCTGACTGCTGTGCACGGCAGATTGATCACTGCCCATCCATCTGTTTGAGTGTGTGTGTGTGTGTGTGTGTGTGTGTTTGTGTGAAAGAGAGAAGGACTTAAATTCTCTAATTCAAGGTTATAATATGGTTATAATATGTCCACACATGTAAAATCCAATGTAGTAAATTAGCTAAAAAGGGAAATGTATACAAATAATTACATTATAATTATTTCTCAACTGCCAAAAGTAACTGTAACATAATTAATATTTATATTAACAAAGGGGTCTACAGCTTATATTAAACCTCTGTTTTGTTTTGTTTTGTTTTGTTTTGTTTTGTTTAGTTAAATGTTTATGTTGCAATAATTGCATTGCCTTGGCCGTTGAACTAGTGTCCGGATGCAGTCTCGGATGAAAACCTTGATGGTTTGAAGTTTCGATGGTGCTGAAATAGCGATCTCGTTCTTCTGGATTTGAAGAGTGACAAACTCCAAAGATGTTATTCTGACTCGGTGGTGGTTGGGAGATTTCTCTCCCAGGTGAAAAGTTGCAATATGGCTTGTTGCTATTTTGAGGTCCTGTCATATCAACATATAATATGCATTGATTATTTAGATCAACACACGAATTCGTAGATACCAAAAATGGTAAAGGTGAGGTTACATTGAATAGTGGTTCTATCCTGAAGCATGCATAAAACAGTATACAATACAAAAGACAAAATACAAGAACAGTAATAATACACTCAATGACCTGGGGATATGCATGTTCATTCACAGAAAGGTTTGTCTAGGAATTAATGAAAGAAGGGCAGTATGGGCAGTATGTGTCTGTTTCGAAGTGAATTAAGTGAGAGTAAAACTCTTTGAATTCTATTGGGCCATAAAACCAGTCTTATCTTTTAATGTGTTCTTGCTGCTATGGTAACCAGAGGCTTGTTCTGGTTGTTAGTTGTGGCATCACAGACATCCTGGCACCCAGTCCAGTTGTTGAGTGAGGGGTCTATTGGATTACTTGTTAAATTAAATAAATAATAATCAGTCTGATTTGTCCAGCCATTACACCAAGGGCATACAATATTTGAAAGATATGAATTGCATGTACGAGAGATGTTACAATGCTTTCAGTGGAGGAAATATAATTTAAAAAAATGGTGGAGAGTGAAAATAAAAAGTCTAAAGTTTAGAAGTTTCTGGATCTGCTGTGTTATTCCCTCAGTATTTATGTTTGGATATTTTTTTTTTCTTTTTCATGATGAATCAGTGGTGCTCAGAGAACTTCAAAGCGTGACTGGCCCGACTTCAAAGCCTGATGCTTTTGTCCGTTGTTCAGCGGCGACGAACCCCTGCTTGATTTCGTGCCACAGCTGTCCTGATACCTCTCCAGCCTTCACTCCTCTGTTCATTACTGACTTTCATTTCTGTCCTTCTCCTGGTTTGCTTTGTGGACAAGCAAAAGTGGGAGAAAATATCGAACCCTAATGATATCACAAACTACAGTTCATCCACTGCTTTCTCTTTCTTCTATTACAGTTTTTTTTTTTTTTCTTCTCCCCAATACTGTTGCGATACAGCGATGGAATCAGATAATAACGGCATGGTGCTTTGATATATGCTTCATGTAAATTTAACAAATATTGCTTAATCTGATAACATCTAAATTGTTACAATTATTGTTTTATGTATCACTAAACCATTTTTATCGCACACATTTATATTGTCAAAACATTTTTTTTAAAGCTGAAGTGTGATTATTTTATAAACAAATACATTCATTCATCAAGGACAAATTGATCAAATGTGACAGGAATGATATGTATAAGGTTATGTGTTTATGTAGATTATTAAATATGTTTTATTAAAAATATTAAGAAGCACAACTGTTTTTAACACAAAATTTAAAAAAAAAATGTTTTTTTGAGCATTAGATCAACATATTAGAATTATTTCTGAAGGATCGTGTGACACTGAAGACAAGTAATGATGCTGAAAATTCAGCTTGACATGAGTAAATTACATTTAAAATAGAAAACAGATATTTTAAAGTGCAATAATATTTCACAATATAACTGTATTTTTTATCAAATTAATGTAGCTTTGGTGAGCATAAGAGACTTCTCTGAAAAACATGAATACAATCCTACAGATTACAAACTTATGAACGGGAGTGGTTGTTTAAAGAAATTTCATGGTACTACCATGGTGGAAATGTCCAAAAACTGTCACTATTTTTGATTTGTATTGCATTTAAAGCATTTATGTTTCTCTTATAGAATCATTAAAATGTCACATTTATAAAAAATTAAAAAATAAAAAAAAACTTGCCATTGCATGAACAAATAATTATAATTAAAATAGCATGGACTTACGACAGCAATTGTTTACAGTGCCTGGGTTTTCAAACCACATACTAAGGATGCTAATTAAAATGTGGATTGCATAGCAAATTATAAATTATGAATCTGAGCAAAAAGCCTGAAGTCTGTAAAAGTTGGGTATAAATCTTTGAGAAGTGAAGGGAAGAAAAATTATTTCAGCACATTAGCTGGTGGAAAGTTATCTTATCAGTAGTAAGTTTGTAATTTGAACAGTAATGTGTCGATCACAGTGACACTGTCATTATGAGGAACAGCCTACAGAATCCTTGCATGTGTGGGCCAAAGAAAAATTTGATTTAATGTTATCTCTGCTTAATGCTAACTGGATCTGTCATAAATTTGACAGTATGTCTGCCTGACTAGATGAGCTTTATTGATAAGAAACTAAATCAAATAAGTCTCACAGCTGACGGTATGTAGTTTTTCTGATGCTATGACAAACATAAAGAAATGATTCATTCAGAATGTAGCTTTAAAATATGTTGGTTTACAGTCACAAGCAGTTTAACCTAAATGACTGAAATCAGTCGACAGGATGTGAAATTAAACAGACATGCACAACTAATGTCTCTTCATCCAGGCCTTCTGCAGTTACTCAGACACATTCACAGCAAATAATTATCACTTTATCTGACAATAGCTGTATGACACATACACTCAAAAACACGTGTTTTATTTGTAACAGTAGGAAGCGATGTTCACCAGAAGTCTTCTACAGGTGTTTCCTAGAGAATTATATTTTTACAAGGACACACACACTCAACATGAAGCTTTTCACAAAGACTCAAAGTCACAGTGAATCCCCAACTAATTCAATCAGCGCAAATATACCGCACAAGATAAAGCATTATGGATTGACTGCTGCACAGAATAGATTGACTGCTGTATTTCATCTCAGATTGTGCCACTTAATCACTGTATTTATTTGACGCTGAAGAGATTTCATACAGTGTATGTTGAGTGTATTTTTATATAGAAGCTCTCCCTTTTTTGTGGTCCACTTGAACTTAGATAAGCTTTCAACTGTAAAACCCATTCACTGACATACAGCCGGTGCCTGTAAACATTATTACTTTAATTCAAATGCTATTGCTTTTTCATAATATCCTGTTCATTTGTTTACTACAAGCGAGTCTCACCTGGGAGGCCTGAGCACTGAACAACAGAGCATGTATTAATATGAAGTAATGCATTGAATACTGAATTGGACCGGCATGGTGCTCCAGGGGCCAACTGTGTTTGGGCCATTATATGATGCCTGGGTAATAATTTACTTTTCTGATTCATTGATTCACATGCTCATTGAGATACATTACAGGTACATCATTTTCAATGAGAGCCTGTTGTCGGTCAGCTATGGTCATGGGTATTTTTCCTAGCAGCAGTGCACTGTGTGTAATCAATTCCACTTTGGGTGTGACAATTTCATGAATCATTGGAGAGGCGTGCGAATTAAAGCTGTAATCAATGTTTAGTGAGTTTCAATGGTGCAGTTGATATTCTATGCATCTGTAATGCATCTTCACAAAAGACCCAACTGAGCCATCGCATAATTACTCTGGGGTTTGTTCCAATAGATTGCTGGAAAAACGGGGAAGAAAATGATAAATTTCCTTTTTTAATGAATAAATTTGATTAAGTGATTATCCAATGTGTTATTTCATGTGTAAGCAAATATGCAGGGATGTATTTTAGTATCAGGCTCTGTGTACGTTTGAGAGATAGACGTGTAATCATGCAGTAGTAAAATAAAATGTGGCTATAACTGCATTTGTGCTTAATTTTTTAATTTGTGGCATTGCTAATATTATTTTAGCTTTTTTCCTCCCTTGTATGCCAAGTTTGATCAAAGCGATTTGCTTAGTGAATACTTTTAATGCTACAGTAATGTATATGAAAGCTTCAGTCTACATTTTTTGTCATATTTGTTTAAAACCACCAACAAAATTTCCGTATACTTATAGTATTTTCTTGATATTTTGTGAAAATCTGTATTTTAGATCTAGTTCTAAAGTACTAGAAAAATGTCAAGTAAGTCAGAACATTTGAAAAGGGTGTCAAATACAAATACAGTTATCCCTGGGGGGGAAAAAAAACAAAAAAACATATGCAACGTCTGGGCACCTTATGATAGCATGATTACACCATTTCCAGGAGGCTCTCTTTGACCGGTTTACAGTATAGTTTCCCATTTACACAGGTCATGCACGCCCTCTTCATTATGTGCTGACATGACTACAGACCCCGCGCGGGCCTGTAGCAAACCCAGCAACCAGCAATCTGTACCTACGCTTAGTACAGTTACATCCGCGGCTATAATTGCTGCCGCTGTCCTCTCTCTCACACAAACACATCCAGATTTATTATAACTATTATCTCGTATAAAAGAGAAGAATTTCCCTCAGTCTTGTGGAGTGTAAGTACTGCTGTAACATCTATTTAAATTGAAAAAGGGGCTTGGTAATTATGATGCTATTCAAATACAGGAGAAAAAAAAGCAAATTAATATTTTTATTGAAACTTTAATTAAGCTGTAAAAAGCTATAATATTATGTAGTGTTCTATGTCTTGGATGGTCTAATAGGAGCCATCAGGCTGTGCAAAATATGCATCTACTATCATCTGGGGGTGAAATGATGAGAATCAACTTGGGGAGTATCTAATTAAATTGAAATGATAGTGCTACAGCTGTGGATTTTGGCATCTACTTTAAGTGAGAGCTTTTGATTTAAGTCAGCATGAAATGGTGTTCACAACTCATTTTACATCCATTACATGACTTATTTCTGAGTGCAACAGGATGTTCACCAAGATAAAAATGTGTGACAGAGCTTTGAATCGGCATAGGGAATTAATTGGATAATGAGATATTGAATGAAGCCAAACCTACATGTGAGATTTCAGTGGTTTGTGGGGGACTATTGTGCTCCTGGAATGCAGACATCCATTCTTGAAGAGGCTTTTTGACCAAGAGGCCAAATAACAAGTTTAACTGGGTGTCTTGTATCCAAATGGTAATGCAAGATCCTATCTTTCTTCCTCAATGGAAAGAAAACATGATATTGTTATTTCCTGTTGCAGCTAATAATTTATTGTACATTATTAACCAATTAGCTCTATGCTAAGCTGGCAAGCAAAACTGTTTGCTTGTTCGTAAAATTTTAATTGAAAACACAAAGAAAGGGAAATTATTTATTTGAGCATTTTGAAGTTTGGTGTATGTGATCTGTAAATTAAAAGATATTTCATGATTAAGAATAAATGCAATATAAAAATAATTTCTAATCGGCCACTAAATAAAGAAGCCATGAAGTTCTTAACCAAAATAATGGCTTTGGGGATGAAGGCGAAGATATGAGATTTTTAAAATACTTCACTTGTTTACTATTGGCAAGATGTCAGAAAATGTCCAAGAAATAAATTAAACAAACCCTAAACAGCTATTTGACTCTTGGAAAACTAAAGTTATTTTTGAATCATGTCTGAATGAATCATGCACAGTAAAACCAGGGAAAGCAAGTGTTATGTTAACTTTAAGGGTCACTTTTATTACAGTGTATGTTTTCACATTTATTTTTCTTTGTATTAACAGTATGTTTAAAGAAGACACTATAAATAATGTTACATATCAGTTTGACAGAAGGTGAAAACATCAATCAACATCATTAATACTGAGTTATACATAGGTGAACGACTGCAAGAAAAAGTTACGTTTGAAAGTAAATTTTCATAGGTATTTTTTTATAAATGTACAGAAATCCTTCAAAGCTGAATCTATGCACCTCCTGTGATCAAAAGGGATGGAAAAAGAGATTTTGCTGTTGAATATCTCTAAGTCAGTGTTCAAGGGCAGCCTTTCCTGCACTGCAGAATCTTCCAGATAGATCCGCGTCCGTATCTTCCCCGAAGGTAACCTGATCACACATACATGAGCAATTAAATTCAAGGCCCAGCATCAAGGCCTGCCGGCACCCCTGCACTGTCCTTATTGAAGTTTAATATAAGCCCTTTAGTACTGAAACTGCGATCCAGTTAATTTCCATTCTGGCTTGTTATTAAAGTCGTAAAACAAACAACAAAATCAGCACCCATTAAGACAACAGCAGACGCCCACTTTGACAAAGATGAGATGAGAAAGGACACCCAATTCTTCTCTGTTTATTACCACAAAAGATCTCATTTAAGCATCAGTTGAGTGAGTCACCTTCAATTTCCACTTCTTATGTAGAAAATTATGTCACCGTAGATGATTGAACATTTTCAAATAATGTTGAATATGGCACAACTCTCTGTGTTTAAATGGCTCTCCGACGGTTTTCCTGTGTAAATAATTAGTTTCCTTCATTTATCTTAATATCGACCTGTTTGATATTGCAGTGCCCCTCCTGACTGGATGTGAGAGAGTGGAGCACTGCAGGGCGGCCCATTGTCTGGACTTCTATTCATCTCTCTTTCTCATTTATGTTCATTCCTCTTTCTGTCGTCTTTTTCTCTCGTCGTTTTGCTTGGCCTGAAGGCGGCATAGGATTGTGTGAGCTTTCTGTGAGTTCAGAATAAGAGAAATGCAGTTGTAGTTTGACACCCAGAATTGACACGAGCGGGGAGTGATATAGGAAGTTGAAACGGCCGTTGTCTGTGAAGACTAACAACCACCAGAGATCCAGGGAAATGTTATTGCTGTTGTTGCTCTTCATAGTTAGGGGTCTTGTGTTGCGTAAGAGGATAGTTCACACAAAAATTTAAGTTTTGCCAGCATTTACTCATCCCAATCGTGTTATAAACCTGTATGACTTTCATATGTGGGAAAAAAATTAAAAAAGTAAACAAACAATACATTTTTCAAAATATCGCCTTTTATGTTCCACAGAAGAAAGAAAGTCATACTGGAATGACTGATATGAGGGAATTATAGAATATTATTTTTTGAAGTCCTTGTTTGTTTCATTGACGTATCAACTTTGTCTCAGATGTTTCTCCCCAAATTTCTTAGGATTATAAAAATAGATTGAAATTAGACAGTTATTATGTTAACAGTAAGAATATAGAGGTATAAAATGAATATTAATGTGGATAGCAGCTCAGATAAGCTGGTCTTAAAAATATTTTGATGAGAAATATTGTATTCATACTCAAATCTTAAATGTCTTGGCAAATTTGATATCTTTTTAAACCATTTGCTCTACATTTGAGCTTATTGCTAGGATAAACAGTTGATCTCATTTGTGATTTTTTTTTTTCTTCCTTTGCATTATCAGATGAGTGAATGAAAACAGCTCCTATAATGAAATGTTTGCTCAAGACCTGTTGGCCAATCAGCATGAAGATAGCACAACACTATAGCTTTGCACTACAGCATATAACTTCCAGGCTCCAACAGTGAATTTATTCACCTCATGACTGAACTATGAAACCTATATTTTTGCCGGTGGAATGCAAATTTCCTGCCGGCAGAACTGATATTAAATCAATGGGCCTGCTGAAATCTATTTGAGTGGAGTTTTGCTAAAGCTTTGAATCTAGACAAACTCTCTCAGCAGGCTCTGATCTCTAATTCCAACAGTCTGTGCATATGAATTATTCATTTAGCCATTATGCTAAGTCTCCCTTTTTGGATCAATTCATTATTAGCTTTGGCAATTATAACACAAGAATGCATAGAACATTAAGAATGAAACACAATTGATTTATGAACCTTGAGAAGCAAATTTGCAAAACACTTAATTTCAGTGCAAACTGCATCTTATTCACTAATCTCCTGCAATCCAGGTTAATCTGCCTGTAAATGCACAATACCGTAGTTAAATGATCATAACTGATAATATTTTATGTAAACTGATAACTGTTTTTATGTAAATTAAGCTTATTTTAGATTTAAAGGGGTCATAGGATGCTGCTAAAAAGAACATTATTTTGTGTATTTGGTGTAATGAAATGTGTTTATGCGGTTTAAAGTTAAAAAAACACATTATTTTCCACATACTTTACATTATTGTTTCTCCTCTATGCCCGCCTTTTTGAAACGCGTCGATTTTTACAAAGCTCGTCGGTCTGAAAAAGCGAGGTGTGCTGTGATTGGCCAGCTATCCAATGCGTTGTGATTGGCCGAATACCTCACGCGTGAGACGGAAATGTTACGCCCCTCACATACTGTTGATGCCGTGTCCCGGCCTGAGCGATGAGACAGAAACATTAAAACCCATTACAAATGAGGCATTTGTTGCATCCAGTGGGGACATAATTACTGATTATAATGACTTATACTGTCTTTTTACGCATTGCGTTGCATTGCATCGCGCCGCGTAAACATAAAACTCTGTCTGCATTTGTGATCAGAGAAATGACAAACAACAAGTGCTACTCTAC
>NW_015539898.1:0-2653 GCF_001515605.1 Sinocyclocheilus anshuiensis | reverse complement strand
GGATTTGAGACTTTAGTCTTTGCAACTTTACAGATCTTCTTTATGCACCAAGAGCTTGTAACACTCCAAAGATAGTTTTTTTAAGAGACATTTGTTTATATTTGTACTGATCATGGCAGCAGTAATTCATCAAATGATTGAGAATAACATTATAATTGGAAATATATTTAGACATACGCTGTAGTCAAGTGATTTTTTGGCATTTAAAAGACCTGATTTAGATCCCAGGACTGCTGTGGTAGAAAGAGGATATACAGTGTTAAACTTTACTGTTTTTATATGGTAAATTGTTGTATTATAATCAATAAAAAAGTTAATTGCACAAATTTTTGTGTTATGTCTTAATGGGTGTTGATTCTGTGTAAATGTTTCCAACTGCATGGGTGAAGAAAAAAAAAACTGGACATTCTCTAAAAATGCTCCTTTTGTATCTAAAGTCACATGGTTTCAGAGTTTGAGTGAATTTTTACAATACATTTTTGTATGAATTATCCCTCAACTCATTGTTTGACATATTTAAGACTGTCTATATGGAAATAACTAAGTTTAAGGTAAGCAACTAGCAAAATGTATAGTTTGAGGCCACTGTATGTAAAAAAAAAAAAAACTGTATTGTTCAGAGTTGAAGCTTTTTTTAACATCACTATGTGAAAAAAAAAAATCGAAATAATAGCAATCCTGAAATCATGTTTTTAAAGGTATGATGTGACAGTGGTCTTCTAATGACATGTTTAAAAAAAGTCCTATTTGAAGTTAGCCAAAATTAATTTATCGCACGAGCAAAAATGTCTGACACAGGATATCATGGAATATCAGGGCTGCGTTCAGCCCCAACAAAAACGGTGCAAAACGTTTTTTAAACGGAAACAGTGGTGCATTGAACACCCTGTTCTGATGACGCAAGAGTTGCAACTATGGCAGCTGAGAAGGCTATTCTTTGTGTTCTTTTTGAAGAATTTTGGGAGCCTGATGAAATCGGTATAAATACGTGTTTAATACTGCAAAATACGCTCGATGGTACAGTCATTGCCCTTGCCCTCCAGAATAAAAGAGAACATCCCAATCAAATGAAGGGATTTGTGGAAACTGTGGTTCCTAATTATTTTGATCCAACATTTGCCTCGCATTTCAGGATGAAAAGACAAACATTTCAGGTGAAAGATAATCCACTTCTTACCTCCGAGACTGTGTTATGATCTATATGACCTTATTATTTTTATTGTGAGTATTAGGCTTATCATTATTGCTGATCACTGTTGTTGTGCTATGATATTGTAATATTTACCATTATATAATCAGAGGGGTATAGAAAAGTTTATGAAAGTGTCACTCCATAATACAATAGCAAAATATATAAATATGTATAGTATTTTTATGTTACATTGATCAGTATTTAGCACACCTTCCTAAGGAAAGGATATGGACCAGAAGATATTGCAATTACTAAATTATATTTAAACAGACTTAAAGAAGTTCCAGATCTATACTTGTGCCCTTATTATTTCAGTTATTTTGCGTTTAATGTAAATAAACATGTGCAAACAATATACTTGCTCTTGTGAATTTATTTGGATGTTAATTACATTGTGCGAGCTGTCTCTTTAATACCGCATGGTTTACATACATGTTGCTGCTGATTGGGCTGACATGTTTGACACACCCACCAAACAAGAGAAAACGCATCTCAAACACCGTTGCACACCGTTTCCAGGAAACATATCGTTCAAAACGGAAACCGTAGCAAAACGGTGCACACCGGTTTGAGCTTGAACTTGCCCCAGGATATCATAATCATGTGATCAGATCATGTGATCTCACTATGTCGGCTCATAAGGCGACCGACTGTGAAATAAAACAAAATGTTTAGGTCACATATATGACTGGAAACTTTATTTCACGTGAGTGTACATTATTTTTATATGCATATTTTTTTCAAAAGTACTGTTTATTTCTTTATGTTTAAAACTTAAAATGAACTTAAGTTAACTTAAATGAAAGAAACATTATGCAGAACACCTTCAGCTGAACTCCAGCACAGGCCTTCCTTTCCAAACTCATCCGTCATGTCCTCTCATTTTGAGCATGGATGCATAATTTACTGAGCTTCAATATGAATCTCAGCTTATTCCTCTGATATCCAGCGCTGGTCAATTATCTCATATTATCAATATCTGCCATCTATATTGCATTGGCTCATTTGAATTTCATAACCAAACACTAATATTCTGGCTTTTTATGAAACCTTTATGGTAATGCGGCCAAGGTTCTCGGGGCTATCGATTACTTAGTGTGTGTCTGTAAAGCTGGAGTGAGCTGGAACTAATGTCTTGGCCCTTAAGGTGGCAGGACATACCATCTTTTACCTTCATTACCGTAGTGAAGTGATGGTTTCCTCCTCAACCCCAATGGCAAGTCATTTAACCTATCTAAACCCCAGTCGCACAGTTTGTCAAAGCACATTCATGCGACTGCGGTATGGCTATTAGAGCCTCAATGGCGATCATGTAGGAGTACCAGAAGATGAAGTAAGTGATGATAAACAGTTGGGCTCTAGGTTTTGCTCAGGTGAAATATAGTGTTTTGCGCGTTTCACTTTAAGAATCAGAATCAGAATCAGAAATAGCTTTATTGCCAAGTATGTTTGCACATACAA
>NW_015539897.1:134882-136651 GCF_001515605.1 Sinocyclocheilus anshuiensis | reverse complement strand
GAGATGAACTTGAGGAAACGTCTCGCTGCTTTGTTTGCTGTGATGCGGGCGTTTACATGCGTGGGCTCTCACGTGGACTATTGTAATATCAATAGCGCGCTCAGCGCGTGGGCGTGATCTAATTAGAGATAATGAAGCCAGATGGGAGCACACCCTGTTTATTTTCTTTATTTTGCAAAAGCACAATGTTTTGTTGATATTGTGAGTGTACACAAATAAAAGTAGACCCTTTACAGATTTAAATGCTGTATTACTCTTATATGTACGGTCAAGTATGAAGGAGCATTTTAGTTCTTTTCGCTGTCATCATTCAAATCTGCAAAAAGTTCCGCCGGCGGAACTGTCGACCCCAGGGGGTTAAGACCTGGAGACCATGTCTTGGTGAGGAATTTGAGTCAGAGAGGTGGCCCAGGAAAGCTGCGCTCTTATTGGGAGCCCACCATTTATGTGGTTAAGAAGCAGTTAGGTGACAACTTCGTATACAAAGTGCACCCTGAAAAAAATGAGCACAAGATCAGAACACTGCACCAAAAGCATCTCCTACTTGTGAATGACTTACCAACACCGGAGAGCCTGGACCCAAGGAGACAGGAAGTCCCTAAGAGAGGAAACGTTGGGACAAGGGGACAACAGAAGAGAAAGGTGAAACAAAAAGATGAGGTAGGAGAAGATGAAGAGTCTAGCTCTGACGAAGGGGAAGGATACTATTGGAGGAGAATAAGCAATCCAAAACCTTCAGGATGTGAAGGAAAGGATCCAGAAAGTGGGCTGTCCCAGGGAGGACTGAATGGACCTGACACCATGAAGAGAGATGATCCACCGAGGGCTTGCACAAAAGGGACATGGGGACAATTGCCGACAGAACCAGAGTACATACCTCATGATGCTGACCTGCCTGCAGATAACTTGCTGCCTGTGGAGAGTCAGGAGCCAGGACGAGGCGTGGAGTCAGAAGGTGAAGTCCCACAAGAAGAGCAGAACACTGAGGTCTAAGAGGAAGAGCCACCGCAGCGGGAACCCTGCGGAGCAAGCAGACGGTCACTCAGAGAAAGAAGACGTGCTCAAAGAATGACATCCATTCCATGGAAAACCCGCATTCCAAACATGGCCTACATTAAACACAATAACAGCCAACACAATTCAATCACTACCCTTGACACCCACATCTGCACATACATGGTTAGGCCATGTCAGTAATCCATACCAAGTAGTGCCAATTATAGTTACGGTTCCAACTTATTAAAGTTATATACACTGAACAAAATTATAAACGCAACACTTTTGTTAATCATGCTGTCTAATCAGCATCTTGATATGCCACACCTGTGAGGTGGATGGATTATCTCGGCAAAGGAGAAGTGCTCACTAACACAGATTTAGACATATTTGTGAACAATATTTGAGAGAAATAGGCCTTTTGTGTACATAGAAAAAGTCTTAGATCTTTGAGATCAGCTCATGAAAAATGGGGGCAAAAACAAATGTATAAGGATATAAGAAAAGTTAGATTTTCACCTTCTGTGGTGGGGAGAGTGTGATGCCCCAATTGTTGGTTCATCACAATTGATGAAACTAATATTGGCTCTGCATGTGTAAATGTATTAAAGGGGTTATATGATGCGATTTCAATTTTTCCTTTCTCTTTGGAGTGTTACAAGATCTTGGTGCATAAAGAAGATCTGTAAAGTTGCAAAGACTAAAGTCTCAAATCCAAAGAGATATTCTTTATAAAAGTTAAGAGTCAGCCACACCTACCTAAAACGGCTCGT
>NW_015539897.1:118316-134839 GCF_001515605.1 Sinocyclocheilus anshuiensis | reverse complement strand
ATGGAAGCGTCAGCGCAAGTTCTACTAGGAAGACTTAATGCTACGTCACATATTACAATTAGATCTAGCCAATCGGCACTCAACACGAGGAATATAAAAGCCCTCTACTCACCCTTCATTGTGTTTGCAGATACTGCCGCTGTCGTTTCTAGCTCAAAGTGTCGCTTGACTTCTTGCCCACATATAGTCAAGTTCGTCTCCTGTGAACGATTGCGAGTTTGACATTCCTCTTAAGATGCACACTACATCGTTGGCATTACTCTGGCATCGTGGTGAACGTTCGCGGTCGTTTGCTAGTGTTGCCATACATACAGGTGTTGGAGTTTTCTCGGCAGAGGATGTGAAACATTGGCAGAGCTTTAGTTCACGTCCGCTGCCATTTCCGAGTGCATACAGGTGTTGGAGTTTTCTCGGCGGAGGATGTGAAACATTGCCGGAGCTTTAGTTCACGTCCGCTGTCATTTCCGAGTGCTTTCCGAGCCGTCGCATCGGCACTGCTCGCGTCTCAATCAACAAAATATTTCGCCGTACGCTCACGTGAACCTGCACGAATCTGGGCCAGCTGTCGGAAACAAGGCTGCTGGTCTCCTTCGGCATTTCGTCTTCATCACTTCATTAGCCTTCACCATTATAAGTATTATTTTGTTTTATGCTCTCCATTTTTTCACAGGCATGTCTGTGTTTGTGCGGGTCGCTGCGCGGTCATTTGTTCCCGAGTCCCGCAGACTCAGGTTGGGGGCCATTTGTTTGCGGTCGATGGGACGCATGAGTGGAATTTGTGCAGTGGGGCGCCTCAGTCGTGGTGTTGGGGGTGGGAGGGAGCGCTGTGCGTTCGCTCCCCCGACCTACAATCCCTGCCGGTGCGGGACTCGAGCCTGCGGCCTTTGGGTTTGTCGAGTCCGACTCTCTAGCATTAGGCCACGACTTCCCCAAAAAGCGTTCTTATTTATTTAAGATTTAATTTTCTATCTCGTCCTAGTTCCATACATTCCTAATATTTCTTTAACTTGTATTTCATGCGATCTGGTTTCTTTGAAGGTTCACTCGTCGGGTTCCTATGGTTAAATGGAGTCTTGTCTGCAGAGTCTATCAAGCTTTCGTGGGAGTTAAGGCAGAGAATAGTTCTGTTTTACAGTTCCGATATTTATGCTTAAGCATTTTATGCTTTCTGCTTAAAACTTAACTACATTTGATCATTTAACTAATCTTGGCATTTCATTACAATGCAATCATTTAGATTCCATGGGAGGTTTCACATTACTCGCCCTATCGTGGCCTTTGCTCAATTTGGCCTATTGCGACCATCAGGTAAGTGTGACTATTATTGTTTACGTAACTCTGCCTATCAATGTCCTTCGCAAAATTGGCCGGTAATGACTTTTCTCATTACATGAACTATGTTGTCTTTGTGTTAAATGGCATAATGTGGCCCGTCATGAGAGAGCTCATACAGTCATTCGTTTGTAAATATTTCTGCTTTTGTTAAAACGTAATGCTGTATATGTTTAAGGCAAATTAAGCAAATACTGGTGGTGGTGTCATACCTATTCATTACATCTACTCTTCACCGCCTCTTGCGGCCTTCCGTCACGGCTTTTAGTGGCTATCCTCTCTATGGCTTTTTGTAGCCTTTCTCTCACGGCCTATCGGGGTCTTTCTCTCTGCAGCCGGTTCAGTTCCATTTAGTCACCTTTTAGAAGCTGCAGTCTATCACCGCCTCAATACACCGGCCATTACTGCTGTCTCCGCTAGACCAACAGAGGGCGCTATGAGAGTGCAGTGTGTTGCGATGCGTCTGCTGGGCTGCTGGTCATAACCCAGCAAGACGAGAGCTTATCACATGCACGTTTTTGTCCTGTCTTTGTTCCACTATTCCACAGGTTAGTTGATTGTTTTATGAACATCTGTATGGATGTTGAAAGAATGCATGTTAGTGATAAAGTGTTGGAAATCGATTCATTTTGATAAAGTTTTGCATGTTTAATCATGAAATGAAATCGCGATGTTCACTCGCGATTGGAGGATATGTAGGCCCTGTGATAGTGGTTACTGAAGGTAAAGATGTTTGAATATGTTCTTATATCAGTTTCTATAATGTTTAGTTTAATCTAAAAATGCATGTGAGCGATCTAAAATGGGTAAAGCATTCAGGGAATGTCATGTTTGAATATGTATTTGATACGGTTGAGTCCAGGGGAAACTCTCAAAGTCATGTGAAACCTAATAGCATGTGAATATGCAAACGAGTAACAGCAATTGGCTGATGGACAGATCTTCATGGAAATGCTGTGTATTCACAAAAAAGAGACCGAAACAGTTAATATTTACATAAAGAAGCAATTTATTGTTACATAATGCATATTTTGACATTTGTGTTTGTTCTAATGTGAGAATTTTGGACAATATATAACCCAGCAAGACAAGAGCTGATCACAAGTCTTTGTCCTGTCTTTATTCCACCATTCCACAGATTGCTGGGAACACTTAACTGTCAGCTGATGCAGAAGTCCTGTAACTGCTACATATTACCCAATGTATATTAACCCATGGCCCCATTTGAACACAATTCCAGAAAGTTTAAGAGTTCATTAACCCTTTGGACTAAATGGAAAAAAATGTGGTTATTTTTTTGCATTTGTTGTGCAAAATTAAACTGATAAAAATACATGTATAGTAGTTATGATTTTTTTTCCAGAAAAAATAAAATAAAATAGAATGAATGAATGAACAGTGTGGTGAAAGCTACACGTCTAATAACAAGGCCAATAGTATTTCAGAAATGCTTCCTGATCATATGTGGATTTTGTTCATGAGAATAAATATGTTTGGCATCAGATGACAGGCATATTTATTCTCATAAAAAAACAAAAACAATCAGGATTACAATCATGTAAGTAATTCTGTAATGTAAATTACAGTGGTTGAAATGGAATTTCTGAAAATATTTTTACACAGTAAATATTGAAAATGGTTGATTGTTCACTCTCTGTTTTTAAATTTTTATAGTTTTAAATATATAATTCATATTATTTTATGAGTGTTATAACAATAACAACATAATTTGTACTTTAATTATAATTGAAAAATAATAAAACCATTGTAAAGAATGCCCAAGTCAGTTTTAATGTGCTCTTCAAATAACAAGTATAAGTATAAAAGTTAAAAGAAAATAAAAAGTGCCAGTAGCTGAAAGACCTACTATACTTTGCAACTTTCACTTGGTTTTGACACTTACTAGATAGAGAATCTATTGTAGTTAAAGTTTACTTTATAGTTGTTCTCGGCTTTAAATATTATTTTTATCAGTGTGTCTGGACAATGGAAGTGTGGTGAACCCATGGTGCCTGTATTTGGCATTTATACATTTTTGGCATGTGGCTTGAGTAATGGGGACATTGTACTGATAAGGGCCTGCACGTCGAAACACTCTTATTAGTATTCTGGCTCTACTAAAAGCAAAGGACATTGGCTGGCCTGAAACTTTTAGGTTTGAGGCAGCAGGAGGTGGGAAGCTTTTCTTATGAGATATTATAGCTACTGTGGCCCTGAAACTCAAAATAATTAATGTGTTCATGGTCCACTGGGGAACAATAGGCCATGAACCTTCCTCTTTTGAGCAAGTTTAAAAATGTCCTGCACATTTCCGAGTTGTTTGTATTTGTGCAGCCTCAGCAAGGACCCTTTCCACCACTGTTGTCACTTTTCTCTGGACAGGCTCTGGACGGAATCATGAGGGCCTTTCGCACCGCTTTAGTTCCAGAACTAAATGTATTCTCGAAAAAGGCAGGCACCCAGTTCCGGCGGTGCGAAAACGCCAAAAAGTGGGTAGTTCCACAATTAGTTCTGGTATTATGAAAAGGTTCCCGCGGTGCGAAAGGCCCTATGGTCATTGTTTAAAGTGAGTTTTTCCAGGAGAAATTTTTTTTTTTTTTTTGAAGATGTACAGTAGGTGAATGTAATGGAAGTGGAGAGTGGCCCAGCTCAGCACTAAACAGCTCAGCACTAAACAACCACCAGCTGTGCCATAAAACCCATTCAGTGTGACTGTGTGACCTGTGTTTCATGGCCCATTGACCATGTTTCTGACAGACACTGTTTGATGGGACACAGCAGTAATACCAAAGCCATGGCTTTGCCATATAGACATTTTGTACCACATCTGTAGCTGAAAAAAACGATCTCCAGTCAATTTACAGCAGTTTTAACTGTGAATTCATTGACACTCATTATCTAATAGCCAGGAAACAAACAGCTCACTGATACAAAAGGCTCACCGGAGATTAATTTAGGTTTGATGATGTTTGAGATGTACTGATGACCTTAGTACGGCTGTGATACCAGTTCTCAAAGCAGTTTAGGATCATCATGGAGTCATCAGCATTATGTAGCAGCCACATAATGTCTATGAGATAGTCATCTCTAATCAGGACAGAAATGTGGTCGTAACATGCATGTGGGAAGAAGGAAGGTTATGGCACCTGGAGATAAGGTCAGCTGTTAAATGTTATCGTAGGCTACAGGAGAAAGCACTGCAGAACTAGAAAAGACAGGTGAAGTTGTAAAATGGCTCCATAAATGCCAGTCTTTGTGAAACAGCCAAAAGCTTCAGAGAGGAAAGACTGAAATCGTATTTTGTGTGTTGCAGATAGTCTTGGTCTGTTCCAGCAACATTTTAGGAAAACATGAACACACTCCCAGTGCCAAGACTTTTTTAAAAGCTAGGCAACTTTCCTTACCTTATCCAAATAAGACAGCATTACATGTACTTTACAGATAAAGCAATCCCAGAATGCACCGTGTGTAAAAATATATGCTCCGTGAAAATATAAATCCATTAATATGGCAGACAAGATGTGAAAAACTTTTCAGTGTAGTTAAAAATATTTGAATTGTACCCCAACATTTTGTGTATCTTGAATTTGTATGCTTAAAATTATTTTGCATTCAGAATGTTTTTATTATTAGCTTGATAAAACAGCTTTTACATTAGAAGCCAGCTATGAAATGGCATGGTTGCTTCAGAAAATGTGTTTTTATCTCAGGTTTGCTTTTGTTTTGTTTTTGTAACAACATCCGTATTAGAATAGGTTTTAGTGTAGGTGGTATGTTATTTTCCAAACGTGATTAAGTACAGTTAAGAGGAGTACAGTTACCTGTAAATATCACAAGATCACTAAAACCTAGAGCGTGGGTTGGCAAACTACAGCACATGGAATGATAAAAACTGGCACATGAACAATAGCGAATGAAGTGTGTGTATTTTATTTAAAGTTTCTCAAGCCTGTAAACCGATGCACATTTTGAGGTAATCATTCCTCAAAGTTTTATTTATTGCTATTAGCTTTCAGAAATAAATGATCTCTAACCATGTTGGAGATTTTTTAAATCACTATGCACAGTTGTATTCCACACAACAATACAAAAAATCTAAAAATATATATATATATTGATGTGTAAATTATGACATTCTCTCTCGCACATTGAGTTTCAGTAGGGTCACGTTGGATATCTATTTTTTAATGCTTAATTTAAATCTAGAAATAAACTTTTAGGATTTTGAACAATTTAAAACACATTTTATGAAAAAAAAATATAACAACAACAACAGAAATAATTTAAGGTCCTACACTGTGTAAGAAACTAAATAAAATAAACAAGTTTGTAATCATGTTATGCTGCATGTCATGTCAAGTCTGCTGAAGGAGAGTCCTGATTGAACCACAGTCCAGTTTTAGGTTACACTTTATTTTGATAGTCCACTTTAGACATTCTATTAACTATAAGTAACTTTGTAACTACATGTCAACTACATGTCAACTAATTCTCATTAATTTGCAACTACATGTCTACTAACTCTCAGAGTAGACTGTTAGGGTAGGTTTAGGGTTAGTAGAATAAGTTGACAAAGAAAGTGTTAGAAGATATTAAGTCAAGTTACGTTAATGTAAATGCATAGTTTGTTCAAGTCAAGTTCAAGCCAAGTCATTGTTTGTATCATACTTCTGTCAATAAAACTGGGTAACACTTTATTTCGATAGTCCACTTTAGACATTCTATTAACAGTAAGTAACTTTGCAACTACATGTCAACTAGCAGTTAGTAGAGTATTAGTAGACTGTCTGCTTAACCAAACCATAACACAGGACTCACCAACAACAGTTTGCTTTGAACAAAAAAACAAGGCAAACTAAACGGCAAACTGAAAGTCCGTGAAACATAATCACATGACACAAAATACATGACATGTCATGACATGACAAGGGGTAATGTGGACCATCAGTCTTCAATTATAAAATTAGTTAATGTTTCAATTAAACTTATTTGAACTTTTAAAATGGTTATAAAATTTGTAATAATATATCACTGGTATGACACAGTGATTAACTAGAAAAATAAAAAATGGCACTTCATGACGAAAAGGTTGCCAACCTCTGTCCTAGAGGGATTGGCAACTGCCAAACTCTATTAAAATCAAAAGTCTCCCATGTTTATATAGACCATAGGCAGCAAGAAGCTCTCTACATTTTGGAACAATGTGTCTCTCTTTTAACAATATGCTCTCTGTACATACTTGCCCTAGTGTCTAAACCAAATAAGACTGCGATAGAACAAATTACTTTTCTGTGATCATTTTCCAAGCGTTTTATTACCATCTTAGCACGAGCAACCACATCACCCGCCTGGCCTGAAGTTAGCATCATAATTCTGGTCAAAAATACAGTCTTGAATTGTTTTGCCCCTGTGCTCTTGAACAGCGTTAAGATGCTGTGGAGGCCTTCCACCACCTGGATCACTCTAATAAGCAGCGGTCAAATTGCTTCTATAAATCAAAGACTTGGCACCTCTGCCCTCCTTTCTGAAGTGCTGTACAGTAATCGTACAAGAAGCGAAGATAAATTGTTATTATAGCACTGCGGTACAATAATAACCCAGCAAAGCTGGTCTCCTTAAGTGAAAAGAGGAGAGAAGAAGAAAATCTATTTTATAATCACAAGTGTAGTAGAGGAGGAAAGGGCAACATGAAAGGATTCAGTTATCTTTGGTCATTTCTCTTGATGAGGCCGAACACGGCCTTGTGGTCTAGGAAGGGCAAGAACAGAACATATGGAAAAATCTGTCATACCGCTGGTGCTAATTCTTGTTTGGATGAAGGCAAAACAGGTGAGCTGCTTTAATGTTTCAGTTTAACATACATTTACTTGTACCCGGAGTCATTTCATTAGCAAACACAATTTTCGTCCGACTCATTGACCTGAATGATAAAACAACGCTTGTGGAGACAAATCCAAACAGGCTGAATTTCATTGCTGCAAATTAGTAATGTGCTCAGCTATTTTCTTTTTGTTTGGGCTCCTGGTAAAACGTCTACATAGGTGTCATACTTTGCAAAGCCAGAGTCCTAATCAGCAGCCCAGGGAGATCCCTGCCGGAGGAGTCAGGTAGGCATTAATTACCAGGCTGTCAGCACACAGAATAGAAGCACTGAAGTTGGGTGCAGTGTTGTATGACTGTATCAACTTATCAGTGCCAGGGAGAGAAAGTAACCTGACTGCCAGGAGAGAAAAACAGACTTTTTTTTTTTTTTCTTCGATAACTGAGGGATGCAGCAGTCATTTTTCAGGGTTCCATCAATAGCACAAAATTATTTAAATGTAATAGGAATTTACTTGAGGTACTGGATATATTTCACTCTGCAATAGTGTACAGAATGCCTAAACTAAGTAGGGTCAATATTTAACGTCCATTAAACCAGAAAGATGTCAAATTTTTCAGAAATGTTTATCTAAAAAAGGTCTGCCTGCCTTTTTCTGTGTAAGTGTGTGTGTGATCTGAATCTGATGCAGAGTTGTATTAAAGGAACAACAATAGGGAAAACTGCAGGGGTAGCATTTTACTGACAAAAGATATATTTAAAGTCAGTTTACAGTCACACCTTTACTGTGCTGAACGTGAGGTGAAGCTGTAACCGCAACTCAAGCGGTAACTCAAATGACTGTGTTTGATGTCAAATAATATTTCAAATGCATATGATCATTTCATTTCAGCAAACAGTGAAGGAAAAACAATGAGTACACAGAGTATTAATACTATCACCATACAATAATAAAAAAATAATACAATAAAAAAAGTTTAAATGCACACATCATAGGCAACCAGGAACTCTCCAATTTTCACATTTTTCATCCATATTTCCATTTCTTTTAGTAACACTGTGCTATTTGTAGAGAAGGATTCGCTGTACTAAACAAGCTTCCTTAGTTAATTCAGATATGAGATGTGATGTTCATGTAACCTCAGGCTTTCATCAGCCCACATAGGCCTTTAGTGCTCCAGAGATGTTTATATTTGGAAACAGAATTAACTGCTACAGAGAATTCTGTTAAGTAAATATATAAACCGTCGATAACGCTCAACTGATAGTTCGTCAAATTGTACAGCTTTATTAACTAGTCAAAAGTTTGGGGTCTGTAATATTTATTTTATGCTTTTGAAAGAAATATCTTATGCTAACCAGGGCTGCATTTCTTTGTTTGTATATATATATATATATATATATGAATATTAATAGTATTAACCAATCAAAGCATTTTAGAGTGCCGTGCAATAGTTACAGTATTTATCTTATTGTTTAAGATATCGTCAATGTATTAAATAATAACTACATGTTCAGATTGGCTATAGATCTCTTTGCAGGGCTAGACCAGTCTGTATCATGCTGATAATGTAGGAGGTCCTCTGAGTGCTGTGCGTCTAGCTGTTAGTGAAGAATATTACTCTGAGATGGCATGATGACCAGAGTCAAAGGAAAACAACACAACAGGAGATGAGAAATCAGCACAAACAATAACTCTCTGTGTGTGTGTGTGTGTGTGTGTGTGTGTGTATTTGCTTTAGTGTGTGTGACTGAGTGTGCCTGTTTTCTGATAGCAAAGTAATAACAAGAAATTTGAGTGTTCAGATTGACTATAACTACATTAAGCTCCATATATTTTATTAGACAGTACTGTACAATATTATATTTATGTTTGGCCCCTATTTGACAGTCTGTCTTGCTACACGCTGCAGATTTTGTGGAAAATCAGATTAAAACTAGATTGAAATTTCTAAAGAAAATGTGAGTGGTATTTGTTCAGTCAAAACTTATTGAGTTGAGAATGGTCACCACAGCATTAAAATCAATAAGCAACAACATGCATGTAGTAGGTTATTGGTGCTTACTGACAAACCGTTCAAACCGCGCTTTGCTTTGATTGTCAATCAATGTGCATTGTCGTTTTGAATCAGCACAGCGTTTCAATTTTTTAGTGAATGTGAGTTTTGCTCTGATCTTAAATCATATTTTTTCAGCTCCTGAAATGGGTCATACCGTTGATATTACCAGAGCACACAGCAGTATAAGTAAATAGAAAACTCGGTTGATAGAATTATTGATGGAGCAAGAACAATGTGTCTAAAATACATGCACACAGTTCATTTGAAAGGTAAAAAATTTTCTTTGCCCTCTTTAACAGTGCAGTTAAACTAAATGTATGAAGCTAAAATAATCTCAACTTTAACAACAACATTGAAATAAGAGTGTATGCATTTTTACGTGCATCTGGTTGACAGTGTCAGCTTGCATATTTTATTCATGTTCGCTAGCCTAATTCTCTTTAATGTAGGCTATTTGCCCCGATTCAATCCGTTTACCTGGGAAATTTATCTTACTTTATATTTATATTATTTTGTCATCATTCTTTTGTTTTAAGGAGTTAAAATGGCCCTTATCAACCTTGATTTACATATTCCATCATATTATTTTCAGTTAAAGTTTTGGGCGGGGTTTTGTGAGCTTTTGGCCTGGAAATCGTCCATCTAATTTGGCAACACTGGTTTTGAATCAGCATCATTATCATTTCAGTATTTTAGTGAATGTGAGCTATGCTCTGATTTTAAATCATAATTTTGTCAGCTCCTGAAATGGGTCATACTGTTGATATTACCAGAGCACACAGCAGTATAAGTAAATAGAAAACTCGGTTGATAGAATATTGCATGGATGGAGCAAGAACAATGTAAGTGTCTAAAATACATGCACACAGTTCAGTTAAATGGAAAAAATCGCCCTCTTTAAAGCTAAAAACATTAACAACAACATCGAAATAAGAGCGCATGCATTTTTACGTGCATCTGGCTGATAGATCAACCATGATTTATCTGTCAATCAGATGCATTTTAAGTCACTTTTTCTGTGCGCACGCTTAGGATGTGTGTGCACATGGGCGAAGAAACAAGATAGGCTATGACCGGACGATTTATTCATATCCAAAACGAGACGATGTGAGCATGCAGTGCATGTTTCATTCATACTCGAACCCGGAGGGCGCTCTCATGCAGAAAGTCCAAAACGGCCTAGAAGTAATATATAATAACTTATGACGTGCAGGAAATCCCTAATATGGACAAAGGCATCCAGCTATGGCTGTAGCTAAAAAAAAAAAAAGATTATTTCAGGTCATTTCCAGGTAATAAGTATAGTATGTGAATAATGCAGTGCTAACTGACATACCATTTATTACAGTATATAAACTATTCTGCCTTATTATGCGTTTGTATAATTGTATTGTATTTACCATTGTATTCATTGTATTTATTTATGATTATAACATTTATTTAAATATCTTCAAACAGTCGGAGCCGATTTCCTTGTATAGGCAGTGCTTCGAGATGTAGTGCGCTTGGGGACCTTTCGTGATCCGATAAATAAATATTTAAATATCTAAATTAAAACAGTAAGGGTTCCTACGCAGTTTAGAAATATGGAAATTGATTTAAGTCATTTCCAGGAAATGCATGGAAAAAGGCACTTTAAAAAATAAAAACACTGCTATTTTGTTTGCGCTTATTTCATTCATAAATTCATTTAACTACTTCACACACTTGTTACTGCGTTGTAATTTTAGAGGTTTATGTAAAACAACATGATTTCCTTTGGCTCACCGGTTCCTGCGCAGCTTAAAAAAAGTATTTCACTTAAGTAATTTGCAGGTCTGGACCTATGGGGAAAAAAAGAGAACAGAGTATGGAAAAATATTTGTGTTTCGACTATTTGCCCTATTCAGTGTTCTAAAATATAAAATTAATCATTTCTAAAAATTTATCATACAAGTAGGAAGATTTCATTACTAACATTTAGTGATCATTTGAACACGACTGAATGAATTCAAGGCACACATTTTCATTATGCAGAACGCTTTAGAAGTCTTTTTTGAACTTCACTAAACAAATGTGCGTGTGCCACGCAAACCAGCAAAAGATAAGGAAGCAAACATGTAGGCCTAGTAGAAAATGTATCTGTATTTAAGTTGATTATGAGCCTACTCTTGACAGAGAGCTAGTTTGTTTTTTGAGAGACAGAGACGCAACGCGGCTGTTTGATTGGCGATCGCGCTGTGCTTATTCATTCGTGTATCATATCGTAGCCTATAAGGTTTAAATCATTCATTGCCTTTTATATATATACACAAAAAGTAGAACGTGTATGATGTATTATTTTAGGTAATATTAGGCCTACTCTTGCCAAGCTCTGATTTCTGAGAGATGCACGGAGTGGCAACAGCAATGCGGTGTTTGATTTGTGCTCTTTTCATTCATAAAGTTTACATTCATTCACTTCACACACTCATTATTGCGTGAATTTAGAGGTTTGTGTAAAATATCGCGCTGATCCCCTGCTCACCTGTGAATCTAGCAAACAGCAGACTGTGCTGCGAGCCTCAGCCGAATATTCGGGCAGAATTATTCGTTATTCGTTTTTGAAGCCATAATCCGTGCCTTTCCAAATAAGGTATTCGGCTTCGGGCACACCCCTACTTTCAAAGTGATTTTAAACCATTCAAGTCAAGAAGACTCATGTGCTGTTTTCTCTGCTCCACACACATCCTTGTGTAAGTGTTCTTTAGCCTGTTGATTTTCATTCATAGTATTCAGCTAACTATGAAATATTTTGCAATATGATATCTAAGATTATTTATTTATTTATTTATTTTTACCTTATTGGAATTGAAATTAGGAATTAACAAGAATTGGAATCATTAATATTCAAACGATGCCCAACCTAACCCATTACATTATTTTTTACTTGCACCTTTCCATTCACTCTGTTTTAGACCCTTTCTTTTCTTTTAAACCTTCACTTACCCTTCTTTGCTTTTGTCCTTCTTAAAAACAACCACATAATTTTATACGTGAATGTACTTTTCAAAATTAGTTATAAAACAGTTGCTCCTGGCAACAGGGATAGGTAGTATGTTTGCTTAACATAGCGTCAAACATGACAATTTATGAGGCTAATATCATGTTTTGCTCCAAAATCACTGTATAACAGTCGTGTTGAAACAGTTAGCTTCTGTGGTTCCATGTTGCTTCTTATCACAGTGAGACAGAAAATATTTTTTTATAAAATTCTATACTGTGATACAGGCTGTGTCAATTAGCATTGCATTGCAGTTGTGTGTTTATTGTCTTCTACGTTTCATCAGTCAAAGTGTCTCTATCTGCACGTTATTCAGCTGTAGTGATATCTGATGCATTTGTCCATAATGGTTCCCCTTCAGGAACTCGAGCTGCGTCGAAACGCTTCGGGAACACCTTCAGCGTGACCATGCTCTGAATCACATGTGTAATCAGTCCAATGGAAGGGCGAGATGTCGCGGGCGGGGTGACGTAACGACCAGGAAGCTTAAAAGCACGTGCGGTGAAACCGGCGTTAGCTTTCTGTCATTCAGCAAGCGCTCTGTGTGGGTGTCAGTCGCTATCTGTTTGTGGGTCTTATTTAATGTTTTTTGTCCACTGATAAGCTCCATTATGTCAAAGCTTCAGTCAAGAGAAGTTTTGGGCGAGAACAGGCAGCATTCGGGCTGTGTGTTTCTCCCTGCCCGTGGAAAGAAAAAAGATATTCGGGTGGGGACACACATAGTTTGTGTGTTTTCTGCTTGGGAGCGAAGCATGCAGAGTCAGCTCTCGATGTAGACGGGTGAGTCCCTATCTTCTTCCTCAACCACCAGATCTGGCGCCCGCTCTCTGGATTTCGGAAGCGCGCGCTGGGGTCCTTCCCCCGCAGGGAGAGGGTGCGACGCTCCGCCTGTCTTTCTCCGAGGAGATTGATACGGAGGGCGTCGAAGAGCTCGCCAGTTGCACAAGCATCAGTCACACAAGCATATTATGCCTAATATTATAATGAGCAGCATTAATGGGGAGCGGAGCTCGTGCAGTCAGCTCTCAGGGGGCTGATAGTGCTTTTCCTGCTGTTAAGCGCTCCGCTCTCGCCGGGCACACTCCGAGGAGTGTTTCTGTGCCTGTGATCTTGTGATTGCGGTCCCACTGCTGCTGAGGCATGGCGGTGACTGAGATCGCGGGGATCGCACATGACCTGGTGGACGGGTTGGAGACGGCTCTTCCTATCTCCACCCGCGTTTCCTAGATCTAGAGCTCGTTCTCGAGGCTTGGAAGCCCGCGCTGCGGTTTCTTCCCCCTCTGAGTGAGAGCTCGCTGTTGCAGCCATCTTTCTCCGAGGAGATTGATATTGTTTGTGTGACTGAGTGGCTCCCGCGCTGTCGAGGCAACGCGTATATTACATCATTTCGTTTTTTTATGTGAATCTTACCACACCAGACCGTATTTACTCGTCTGGTTGTCTGAGGGACGTCGTTTTCAATAGGAGACTTCCGCTATGAGGCAGGGGCGGAGGCCCGGGTTACGGAGAGTTTTGGCCAGGCTCAGGTGGACCTGATCACGACTCGAGAGACATCGCACTGTCCCCTCTGGTACTCTCTGACTCATCCAGCTCCACTGGGGCTGAGTGCCACGATACAGACATGGCCGAGGCTTCGTCTGTACGCTTTTCCCCCGATTGCTCTGCTCCCGGGAGCTCTGTAGAGAGTGCGCCGGGACAGAGCCCGGCTGCTGTTAGTAGCCCCGTTCTGGCTGGGCCGAGTATGGTTCTTGGACCTGATTTCCCTCCTCGACGGCTCTCCATTGAGATTCCCGTCAGGAGGGACCTCCTCTTACAGGCGGAGGGCACGATATTCCACCCCCGCCTGGAGATGTGGAAGTTATGGGTGTGGCCCCTGAGGGGGCACAGCTCGTAGCTTCTGGTCTCTCAACCGAGGTTGTTGAGACCATCCTCCAATCCAGAGCTCCCTCCACGAGGAAACTGTATGCCCTGAAGTGGAAACTTTTCACTTCTTGGTGAGGAGACCGCTAGCTTCGGCCAGAGAAGCTTATGCTAAGCAGTGGATCAGGATGCTATTCCAAATCCTCAAGTCCTCTGATCTCCCCTCTCTTTTGGGGGTCAAGACTCACTCCTTCTGAAGTTGGCCTTTGGGCGGGATGTCCCGGCCTACTTTGTCAGGTGCCTACCTGTATTCTGCGCCACTCCTGGCTCCTTCTCTCTCTTTAGCTGTGCTCTTCCACACTAGGCAGGGACTTGTAAGTCTGGCGGCGTGGGCATTCTCGTTCCCGAAGCGTTTCGACGCAGCTCGAGTTCCTGAAGGGGAATGTCTCAGGTTACGCATGTAACCATGGTTCCCCGAAGGGAACGAGATGCTGCGTCTCGGTGCCATACTTCTGGCATCCCTGCAAGTGCTTGCTTCATTCCTAGAAGCTGACGCCGGTTCCACCACACGTGCTTTTAAGCTTCCTGGTTGTTACGTCACCCCGCCCGTGACGTCTCACCCTTTCATTGGACTGATTACACATGTGAGTTAGAGCGTGGTCACGCTCAAGGCGTTCCCGAAGCGTTTCAACGCAGCATCTCATGCCCTTCGGGGAACCATGGTTACATGCGTAACCTGAGACGATTTCCTGGGTCTCACTTGTGAAACAGATATTACAGTACATGGGTGTTAGGATTAGGGTTAACCCTGCTCCATAATGCTCACATCGTCTCATTTAGGGTAAAAATAGAAAAATAATGCTAAAGTATTTTGTAACGCAGTAACTTGAGTAGTTTTTGAGCAAATTACTTTTTTACTTGAGTCATATTATTTTTCAGTACTTTTACTTGTCCTCAAGTAAATTTTTCCTTAAGTAGCGATACTTTTACTTAAGTACAATTTCTTAGTACTTTCCACCACTGGGGATGTGCGCCAAAAATTTACATTTTGTCAGCATTTACCCCTGTCATTCCGTATGCCTACTCTGTGGAGCTCAAAAGAAGATCTCAAAAGAATGTTTTTTTTGTGTGTGTGTAGTTGTTGTTTTTTTCATTAAAATTAAAACAAACAAAAAAAATAAACAAATAAAAACTAATTCAAAATATGAATTAAAACTATAATAATATCTCAATGATACTAAATTTACCACTTTTTGGACCACATTGACTTACTGACCACTCGATAAAGAGCTTGTTGAACATGGTAATTATAAAGCTTTGAGAGCTAATAGTTATATTGCTACATTAAGCTAGGGGTGAGCATGAAGCTCATAAGGGGCATCTTGGTCTCCCCTCCTGCTATCAGTCAATAATAGGTTAAATGATTTCAGATAGAGTCATGATTGGAAAGGGACTATGAGGCTTCTTCTTAGTTGTAATTACAGCATGATTCACTTGATCCTCAATCTCTTCCTTGTAGGAAATTATAAGCTGGTGTGCACTAACTATATGATTCCCACCCAGGTATGTGGCTGTGGATGTACCGTTTCTCTCATATGACAGTAAACTGTTCATTTTAGAGCAATTATGTATGCGAAAGGATATAATCATCTGTGATTTCTCTAAAGAAACACCCTTGAAAGTGTCTGAACCTCAGCTCCCTTGATTCCCTGTCCGTGCCACAGCAAATGTACAGCACATCCAAACACCTTTTTTTCTATAGTGTTCAGTCCAATGACTGAGTGGAAAAGGATTCTATTTATAAATGTACAATTTGTGAGACCCACGTCATTATGGATTCACAGAAGACCTGTTTGCCTGTCTGACATTCTCAATCTTTACGTCTGTCACGGTTCGCTACTGTGAGGAACACGGAGATGAAGGAGCGAGGAGACAAGGAGTGGAATTCAAACATATATAGGAGTCTGGAGGCTGGTGCAGGACTGAGACACAGGGAATACCTCCAGGGCGGATCAGGCAGTCCAGGGTGCCATGGCGGCACAGGGAGCTCAGGGGGCATGGCGGAGCAGGGAGCTCTGGAAGCCATGGCGGAGCAGGCAGCTCGGGGAGCCATGGCGAATCATGCAGACTAGGAAGCCATGGCAGAGCAGGCAGACTAGAAAGCCATGGCGGAGCAGGCAGGCTAGGAAGCCATGGCGGAGCAGGCAGACTAGGAGGCCATGGTGGAGCATTCAGTTCAGGAGGCCATGGCGGAACAGGGAGCTCGGGGAGCCCTGGCGGAGCAGGCAGCTCAGGAGGCCACGGCGGAGCATGGAACTCAGAAGGCCATGGTGGATCAGACAGTTCAGGAGGCCATGGTGGAGCAGAGAGTTCAGAAGGCCATGGCTGGATGGCCTCCGTGGCCTTGGCCTCGTCACTCGGCCCGGCC
>NW_015539897.1:109207-118146 GCF_001515605.1 Sinocyclocheilus anshuiensis | reverse complement strand
TGGGCTAAACTCGGGAAAAGGAGCCCACTCTGGGCTGGATTCGGGGACTGGGAAGCGCTTACGAGGAGCTGGCACTGGAGGGTGCTTTGGAGGAGCAGGCACAGCAAGGTGCTTTTGAGGAGCTGTCACTGGAGCAAACTCAGGGGCTGGAGCCGACACTGGAGCGAGTTCTTGGGCTGGAGCCAACACTGGAGCGAGCTCTGGGGCTGGAGGCGACCACCTTCTCCTCCTTCGATTCCCCTTTATGTTCGGGGTGAAAGGCGTGATCGGCGGGCTTGAGTGAGCTGCGGCCGACGGGCTTGACTGAGGAACCGCCGGCGGGCTGGAGAGTACCATGGCCGGCGGGCTTGACAGCAGAGATTCCGGCGGGCTTGAGCAAGCGGCGGCCCGCAAACTTGACTTTGGAGCGACCGTCGGGCGTTCTGGCTCGGGCCCAGACACTCCCCAGAACACCGGTAGATCCCTTCCCTCCAGCATAGTCCCTTGGTGTCTGGAAGGTCCATGGGGCGATGGTAGTAGGCCACGAGCCAGAACAGAGAATTGATGGTGGCGTCATCCAATGCCGTCGCCGCGGCTAAAGCGGAGAAACGAGCGGCGATTTTTATGATCCCCGGGGGGGACAAGAAAACAAAAGACTTTCAAAAAACAGAAACAAAACGGGGAGAAGGGGCGCCGCTTACTTTCTGTTTGGGTCTGGAATTCTGTCACATATATATTGGAGTGGAGTGGAATTCAAACATATATATTTTAATCACATCCAGGGAACAAGGAAACACACATAGCACACATAAACAAATAGAAATAAATGGGGACAGGAACCGGAAGGACCAAATAAGGGCAAGGAAGGCACATTGGGAGCAAAACACATACAAAACAAGGAGCAGAGTCTGACAACGTCAGGCACTTCAGCAACTTATCACTGATGATCATGAGCCTGGTTTCTCCTTGCATTCAGCAGTCCCTCTATTATTAGATTATTACTATTATTTCTTTATTTAGTTGACAGGGGCATTTTACATTAATAAAACATTCCTGTAAATGTACCAGAATTAGCCAAAGGCTATTTTACATCCGTAGTCCCTGGACAAGATGTTACAAGTCACCCTAAAATAAAATGTAATTAAAAATACATACTAGAAAATTTAATAATTACATAGTACAAATCATACAGTATTCTATTAAAAAACAATAGGATCAAATAAAGACAATGCAAACAAGATACAATCAATAATAGGATAGCAAATATACAATTCTAGTGTTGACAAATCTGAGTACTAATTAATCAATTCTTCAATCGAACCCTAAATAAAGCATATGTGTCCAGATCTCTTATAGGCGTCGGAATAGTATTCCATTCTTGTGCAGCTTTGACAGAAAAAGCAGACTGACTAAAATTACTTCGGTAATTCGGTAACTTACTAAGCGGTATGATACAGTCTCCTCTTAATGCACCTCTTGTAGAACGATAATCAGTTGTTCTAATACTAACTAACTGACCAAGAGGGGGAGAAGATAAACCATAAATAAGTTTATACATCAAGCATACATTTGCATACTTAATCATGTTTTCCCAACTTAACAAATTATATTTTATATATTAAAAGATATAGGAGGTTTCATAACATCAGCTCAGAAACCTTTTCTATACCTTTCCAGAGTCTGTTTATCTGGATGTAAAAGGCAATTTCACTCTGCTCTGTTTAGCTCTCAGTGCTGAAATGGAGCATACAATACAGCATGAGCCCTTGATGGCAGCAATAACGCTGAATAAGATCCCATATGTCTGCGTATTTCCTGGCCAGCCAGGAGCTCTCCTGTCCTTTGGGTTTTTGTTCTGATAAGTAATTACAGTGGGTTTTATAGTCCCTAATGTCCTTGCTGGAGAGCACTTTATAAACATTGAGCACATAATAGCTGTCTGAATGCATTGGCAACATTGTGGGCCAATATGTATGGAAAACAAACAGCAGGCTGAAAGATTGCTTGAAATTACAGGTATGGTGTCATTCACTTTATCCTGTTTGGATGTAAGGAAGGGTATTGTGCTCCATGCGGCCTCACATCCACCCTTGGCCATCAACACAACTCATTGATAACACATTAAGCTGTCAATTCCAGCAAAACATCTTAACTCGGTCCTCTCTTCAGCTTCTTCATTGCTAGTTTTTCTTATATACACATTTTGGTTTGCTGCACAAATCTTGTATTTGGCTTATGTGTGTTCTTTATTAAGTTACTATTATTTGACAGATAACTTTAATTTTTTTTTTTGCTTTTTCCATTATATCTTTTATTACACTAAATACAGTGTGTGTAATTAATTATAAATTATATAATAAGTATTTTTAAATTAAGTATTCATTTTATTGTAAGAGCATGTTGTGATAAGCCGATACGTATACCGTTCAACAGTTTGGGGTTGTTTTTTATGTATGTATTTCTTTAATTTTTCAGCATGCTCAATTGCTCAAAAGTAACTGTTACAAAAGATTTCTATTTAAAATAAATGCGGCTCTTATGATCTTTCTATTCATCAGAGAATCCTAAAAAAAAAAAAACAGTTTCCACAAAATGCTGAGTAGCACAACATTGATAATAATAAGAAATGATTATTATTATTATTTATTTTTGATTTTTTTGCAAATTCATCTATTAGAATGTTTTTTGAAGGATCATGTGGCACTGAAGACTGGAGTAGTGCCTGCTAAAAACAGGAGTAAGTAATGACATTTTAACATCTATTAAAAAAGAAAACAGTTATATAAAATTGTAATAATATTTCATATTACTATTTTACTATATTTTTAATCAAACAATGCAGACTTGCTAAGAATGAGATTCTTTAATTAAAAATGTATATAAAATAGGCCTATGTAAAATATGTATGAAGTAATCATACATAATATTTTGCATATAGATTTTAGTATTCATTATCATTAATTATATATTAAATTAATTATGTAATGTTTGGTCATGAATAACACATCAAATATTTGTAGCACTGATACAAAAAAATCTCTAGATTTCTAGATATTTCTTGAGTCTTCCTTATGCACAGAATGTTTTTGTGCAGAAGAAAAATCAGAAGTTCATTGATGCACAACTAGTTTTAATCATCAGAATCAATAAAACAGGTATTTACTTTGTTTCTCTATTTGTCCAAGAAATCGCTGGTTCTGAGACATGCTCATGGTCTTAACTGTGATTGTCCTGACCCCCCTGTAACATTCAAGAAGGTGCATGTGTATCCTGCAATAGCCCTGAAGACGCACTTTTGTATCATGCAATTTATAGGATTTAGGGAAGGTTTGTGTTGTTTATCTACCTGTCTGTTTTGTAACCTTTTTCAAACCTTTGCTCTCTAGAGCATCACATCACGCAAAGTTTGTCTGCTCCTGTAATTGTTCACTATGTTTACTACATATACTCTTCAGTGGATGAACAGAGAGAACTCACAGCACGTCTATCCTCTTACAAGAAGAAGGTATGCTGTGTTCATTATTTAATTGGCTCTTAATGAAGGCTCTGTCGGCTAATAAAACCTTACACTTTCCCTTTTTGAGCTAATGAACCTCTGGAGGAAGTGATTAAATTTGTTATTAAACAGGTAGAGGCTCAGACGCTCGAGTGATTAATTCCCATGGTAATTATTTTCCCACGTTCTAAGGCACAGTCTAAAAATAACAATAGATGCAATTTAACTAATTTTACACCATCTATCTTTTTTATTTGCAAATTTTCTGCCACTCATGAATAAAGCGTGACTTTGTTTTTTGGAAACCAGTGAAAGAGAAAAATGTTTTATTGCTTTGAAACATACACATACATATACAAACACATTTGATTATGATTGATTATGTTTGCATCCTAACTATATACTTTCGTAATGTGAATAAGCATCCCCTTTGTGGTTAGAATCCATTACTCATCTATCACATATACATTTCAAGTCAGGTTTACCTATATCATGGCCATCTGAAAGATAGAAGCTTTAATTAATTATTGTGTGGAAAGACCGTGGAGATGACATGAAGGTCAGGAGATTATACTGCCCATTTAATCTGCAGAGAGAAGCCAGACTCATTAGTTAACATAGCAGCAGAGTGACAGGGTTGTATCCTAAAGTAATAAGGGTGGACTTCAGCTCTCTAATTGCACTTCCACAGACTTCAGAAGCAGATTCAGACACAGCAGGCTGGCAGCTGGCTGACAAGCTGAGACACTGGCACCATGTGAGATATATCTCATCTTAGAAGAAAGGGAAATTCAGATGTAGCTTTAGATAACGTCAAAATAATGGTTTGAAGATCTGCATGGAATGACACCTAAAGGGTACAGAAACCCAGTTATGTTTATAGATACTGTTAAACAAGCCATTTGTGAGTTTGTTGGTGAGTTTATCTGTTATTTTACAGGAACTCCAGGCATGTTGGCAAATGAAGGCATCTTCTGTGATCGTTCCCTGCAGTTATGGCAATTGTCAAGCATTTCTCTTGTAGATTTGACCTTAAGCCCAGAAGGTCACACCCATCGCTAATCCTCATTGCTATTTTGTCAGCCATTGTTGCTATATGCCACCACCTCTTAAAGGTCACTCGTTTCGATTTTTCTTTTCTCACTGTTCCAGACCCCAAGTATGGAGCCAGCCTCACTAAATCAGGAAGTTTTAACCCCTATCTCTATTTTCTGCCATCCAGCTGTGTGGACGCAGGAATTAAATAATTGCCTCAGGGTAGCAGCAATGTTTCCTTGGTGGCTTACATAAAGTGTAGGAGAGTGGATGTCTCCTTTAGCGCTAATAGAGTGACTCCTACTTTTCAGCCGTTTAGATGTCATAGAAGATTAATATCTCAAGGTTTGCCCTTTTTAAGACTCATTTATTACCCCTGACTCATATTTTTACTGGAAAAAATAAGGTAATGAATCAAGTCCTCATGTCATTTGCCTTTATTTATTCATCATTTATTGTTCATAAAAAAATGTTTAGAATTCATTTTCTGATGTCTGCTATATATTTAATTAAACAAGATAAAAATAGTAAACATTCTCACAATATCTATATATATTTTTTTTACTCCAAGTGTCATGTTTGCTCCAGGAGAGAGACCTGTTGAGGCAAGGATCTATTTACAAGCAGTACGATTTATTTCAATAAACAAAAGAGATATTCCAGCAAGACAAAGAAGAGAGTAATCCAACACAGGGAATACATAAAACACAACAGCTTCACACATTGCATGTAAAGACAATGACCAACCAAGACTAATGAAAGTGGTATATAAGCTGCGTTCATGCTATGTCGTAATTACCGTAATTTCGAGATGACAACATGTGACGTTCAACTCTGAGCTGTTCGAAGTTCTCAGACTCGGAATTATGCGTTTCTATAGCAACACTTGCCAAAGCATTCATGTGCTCGTAGAATTTGTAATTACAACTTGTAAGCTGGGAATGTTCTGAGAGCTACAACTTGGATCACATGACCGCTGTACCACCTGACCGCTGCCAGATTAATTTAGACTCTACTTAGGTGCTACTTCCAAATCCGAGAATGTGGACAGCTCCAAGGTAAAACGTCACATGTTGTCATCTCTAAATGACGGTTATTATGACATGATATGAATGCAGCAATATACACAGGATAACAAATGCATGGCTAAACAAGGCACAGGTGAGAGTCATTAGTAACCAGGGGTGTGAAGTAACGAAGTCAAAATTAAAACTGCTGGATGATAGATACTCTTCATTCTTTATTACAAACAAGATAATGTGAATTACAGAATGTACAACGTGTTTAAAATGTATCAATTGCGGTGTACAGCGTTTATTATGAGGGGGTAGAATCTTTTACTTGAGTATATTTTTTCAGTACTCTTTCCACCACTGTTAGTAACTGTGAAAATGGAAACAAACTAGAAAATGGAACAAGGGAAACAGCCATGGGATACAAAGGAAAAACAAGCAAGAAGGGAATTACAGTAACACTTTATAATAACGTTCAGTTGTAAGTCATTTATAAGTGAATGATGAACTAAGTCATTTATAAGTGATTAGTTAATGATGAACTAATCATTTACAAATCATAACTATATATTATGTGTAAAACTATATATTATGTGTTCATAAATGATTAATAAGCTATATGTTAATATTTTTATCTATGTTTTGTAGATTAAGTTATAAATCATTTACAAGTGATTAGATAATGATGAACTAATCATTTAGAAAACATGACTATACGTTCACAAATGATTATTAAGTAGTATGCTAAAGATTTACAAATCTGTCATGTTATCTTAAAAAAAATAGCATATCATGAATTAATTAAACAGATCCTTAGTAGATGGTTAATAAGTTACTAGTTAATATATTATTAATCACTTATAGATCATTGAAATGTCAACATTGTATTATTATCTCACAGCGTTGAAATACTCCATGTGTGTCAGAGAAGACATCTGTCTACACCCTCACCAGTCAGCCCTTACATTGCAGTACACACTACAAAGTATTCAAAATCTCTTGTGTAAACGCATGAATAAATCATTTACAAAGCTATCGCCATCCCCTATTCTAAAGTGTAAACTACTCATCAGTTGTAAATGTTTTACTCATCATTCGTAGATCTTTCACCCCAGTGTGTACACGCACACAACCTGTAACTGGCAGGTTTGTAAAACATTTACAAGTGATGAGTAGTTTACACTTTAGAATAGGGGATGCAGAAAGCTTTGTAAATGATTTATTCATGCATTTACACAACAGGTTTTGAATACTTTGTATTGTGTACTGCAATGTAAGGGCTGACTGGTGAGGGTGTAGACAGATGTCTTCTCTGACACACATGGAGTATTTCAACGCTGTGCACTTGAGTGGACTAGATCACTAGATCCCACAAAGAACACAATTCTGTGCTGATGAGAGAAAGGGTTTAACACAACTCACTGGAATCCCCTGACTGTAAGTAATTTACACGTTTATTCACTTGACAGCAAATAATTTATTATTCTTAAAAAAAAAAAAATAGTTTTAGCATAATTGCATTTTTGGGCTTTTTAACAGACTAGCTTACAACTTTAACGAAACATGCATAAATTATATATACTGATCATTTACTAATGGTTTAATCATCATTTGTTCATGATTAACAAATGTTTGAGACAATAGTACAATTATGACATTTCAATTATTTATAAGTGATTAATAATAGTAACTTAACTAGTAGCTATACTGAATAAAATGATTAATTGAATTTACAAAACAAGTTTAAGCGGTTGCAATCAATTAATTTTAGCTACATTTAAATAAACAAATTTAGTTGACTAACTTTCAACATTTTTTTTTAATTTAAATTAAGCTAAAATAAATTGTTTGCAACCACTTACCTTAAAAAAAGTAGTATCATTTTTTTCAGTGTATTAACCATTTACTAAGGATCTGTTTAATTATTTCATGATGCTATTTTTTAAAGATAACTTACGACAGATTTGAAAATCGTTAGCATATTACTTAATAATCATTTGTGAATGTATAGTCATCTTTTGTAAATGATTAGTTAATCATCATCTAATCACTTGTAAATTATTTATAACTTAATCTACAATACATAGATACAAATATTAACATATCACTTATTAATCATTTATGAACACATAGTCATGTTTTGTAAATGATTAGTTCATCATTAACTAATTACTTGTAAATGACTTGTAAATGAATTAACAAAACATACACAAATTGTTAGCAAATCACTTATTAATCGCTTTTGAATGTTTTGTAAATGATTAGTTCATCATTAACTAATCACTTATAAATGACTTACAACTGAACGTTATTATAAAGTGTTACCCTGTACTTGGCACTTTATGACACGGAACGGGACAAATGTAAGGTGGAAATGAGATCAGTATTCATTCCTTTATTGTCATTTTGACAAGTTAAAATGTAATTAATTATAAGCCATACACTTGCACATGAATCTACAATTCAAAGTATTTAAGAGTAGGTTCAGAAAGATCAGCAGCAGATTTATTTGGGGAGAAGTTTTGTTTGAAAAATAAATGTTTAATCTATTCTACTGACCAAGACTGAGCTAAATCTGACACCCCAGGCAGGAGATTCTGGATTCCAATCAGAGATAATCACGAGACACAGAAGAGACTAATCAACTGCTGAGATCTCCAGAGACTGGTCAAACAAAGGAGGAGAACAGGTTCATGAAGCTGGAAGAAAAGAACAGGGATTTAGATGATATGGCGTTTAGGTTCTGCAGCACAATCTGGTGAATTAAGCAGTGGCGGACTGTGACATAATGTATATATTTATACAGCTGCATGGACTTAATGCTGGAAGAACATGGAGATAGCTTTAGGGGCTGGAATTCACAGTACATTCAGTGAACACAGGCATTTTGTAGATATCTTAAAGGGATAGCTCTTCCAAAACTGAAAGTCCTGTTGGGCAAATCCAGTATTATGGATCTGATATTTGCCGTCAGAACGTGAAACATAACTTCTTATATATATACATATATATATATATATATAAAGGAGGCACTAATTGGTAGTATATTGAACATAGTCCTTCATAGACTACTGCATAGTTCTTCCTTCAGTAGTGTCCAGACTGCAGAAAAATTTCAGTCTAAACATTTTTTTCTTTCTTTTCTTTTCCTTTCTTTTCTTTTCAGTTTAGATTAAACTTGTTTTGTGGACATGACAAAAACGTCTAGGTTATGTATGTAACCCTCGTTCCCAGAACAGACTGACGAATGGGATCTCGCTCAAGAGCCCAATCACCTTCGAGTGGTAACAGAACGAGCCAATGGTACACTGAGTACCTTGGTCTGTGGAATTTGCTTCGCAAGCTCCGCCCTGCTGTGTGGGTATATAAGGAGCAGCGCGAGCAACTCGCATTCAACTTTCGCTTCGGAGCCGAGC
>NW_015539897.1:103317-109166 GCF_001515605.1 Sinocyclocheilus anshuiensis | reverse complement strand
GTTCCCTCCTTCAGGGAACGAGGGTTACATACGTAACCTAGATGTTCCCTTTCAGTCGGTCACGTTCGACGTTACGTCAGAACAGAATGACAAATGGGGTCCCTTCCAAAACGCCACAGTGGCTGTCTTCCAGTGACCTGTGTAAGTGATAGCACAGTGATACCCTGTCGTGAGGCCAGCACGAGCGAAGGGCTATACCTAACACAGAATGCACTGGGTAGCATATTCCAGCTGGAAGTATGCTAACAGGCTGCCTGCTCGTAGGAGGTCTTACAAAGCACATATCAACCAGCGTAGCGGTGATACATATGAAACTCTGAGGTACCCAGCCCGCAGGGTGGATATGTTTCAATGTCAGAGATGGCAAGGGTGGCTTGCCAAGGGAGAGACACATGCTGCCGAGAGAGACTTACTGTGGAAATACACACGTGGGATTGCCCAAGAGGGGAATCACAACACATGGAGGCACCTAGTCTAACACAGGGGCTGACCGACAGGGCATGCACACAAGTGCTCAACACCAACAGTGCTGGAGGAACCCAGGGTTCTGAACTGTGGAACTCACCTGAGGAGAATAGCGCACGCATCCAGTCCGTGGAGTGGAATGGCGCAGCAAGCGAACTGACACCGAGCAGCTCCTGTTTACTGGCCCGAAGGGGCAAGTATACGGGAGGACACGGGCTCTACACGAAGATTATAGAATCTCACAAATGTGTTAGGTGTCACCTAGCCCGCAGCTCTACAGATGTTTGTTAGCGAGGTGCCATGCGCCAGCGCCCAGGAGGAAGCCACACTCCTAGTTGAGTGAGCTTTCACCCCTAGGGGGCATGGCAGGTCTTGAGCCTGATAAGCCAAGACAATAGCATCCACTATCCAGTGGGATAACCTCTGCTTGGAGACAGCCTTTCCCTTCTGCTGGCCTCCGTAACAGACAAAGAGCTGGTCTGAGGTCCTGAAGCACTGGGTTCTGTCTACGTAAGTGCGGAGAGCACGTACTGGACAGAGCAGCGCCAGGGCGGGGTTTGCCTCCTGCGGGGGCAGCACTTGCAAGTTCACCACCTGATCTCTAAAAGGAGTGGTGGAAACTTTGGGCACGTATCCAGGCCGGGGTCTCAAGAGTGGAGGAGACCGCAGGGGGGCGCCCTCGGTGACGAGCAGGCTGAGGTGGCTGAGCCGGCGGCAGTGTGGAGGTAGCAGAGGGCCGCCGGGGAAGAATATGTTTTATGGCCTCAGACTGCTTCTGGGCGGCAGAGAATTGCTGGGCAAAACTCTCAACCGCGTAGCCGAAGAGGCCAGCCTGAGAGACCCGGGAGTTGAGGAGCTGAATCCGATCAGACTCCCTCATGTCTGCCAGGTTCAGCTATAGGTGGCGTTCCTGGACCACCAAAGTGGACATCACCTGACCCAAGGAGCGTGCAGTGACCTTCGTCGGAAGCAATGCGCGCCTCCTGCAAGACTTCCGGGTCAGCACTGCCCTCAAGCAGCTCTTTGAGCACCTTGGCCTGGTAGACTTGGAGGGTGGCCATGGCATGCAGGGAAGAAGCGGCCTGACCCTCAGCTCTGTAAGCCTTGACCACAAGCGTGGATGAGAACTTACAGGCTTTGGATGGGAGCTTGGGACCACCACGGCAGGTGGAGGCGCTCTGAGGACACAATTACATCGCAACCGAGCGCTCCACTGGGGGTATCCCCGCATACCCTTTGGCTGCCCCGCCATCGAGGGCAGTGAAGGTGGAGGTTGCACCAGAACGGATTCGGGCAGTTAAAGGTGCCTTCCACGAACTGGTAACTTCCTGATGCACCTCCAGGAAGAAAGGAACCGGAGTGGGGCGCTGGCGATCAGCGCGTGCAGCCCCCAGGAACCAATCGTCCAGCCTCGAGCGTTCGGGACAGGGTGGAGGGGCCGTAACCCAGCTGTTTTCTAGGTTACTATGAAGTAGGGGCTGTAGAAGCCGGACTTCATGTCAGCTGGAGGAACCGGCTCTATCTCACCCTTTGCAAGTAGGGTCGCGACCTCCGTGTGCATAATAGGAGCATCCTTGCCCACAATCGTAGCGCGAATACCCCAAAACCTGGGGGGACGCCGGGCGAATTGAATCTCGTAGCCGAGCTCGATGTTCGGATGAGCCAGCGGGACGGACTGGAGAGCTGTGGCCGAGCGGGAGTGGAGGAGACCGCAGGGGGGCACCCTCGGCGACGAGCAGGCTGAGGTGGCTGAGTCGGCGGCAGTGTGGAGGCAGCAGCGGGCCGCCGGGGCAGAATATGTTTTATGGCCTCAGACTGCTTCTGGGCGGCAGAGAATTGCTGGGTAAAACTCTCAACCGCGTCGCCGAAGAGGCCAGCCTGGGAGACCGAGGAGTTGAGGAGCTGAGTCCGATCAGACTCCCTCATGTCTGCCAGGTTCAGCCATAGGTGGCGCTCCTGGACCACCAAAGTGGACATCACCTGATCCAAGGAGCGCGCAGTGACCTTCGTCGCCCGGAGGGCAAGGTCGGTAGCAGTGCGCGCCTCCTGCAAGACTCCCGGGTTAGCACTGCCCTCGTGCAGCTCTTTGAGCACCTTGGCCTGGTAGACTTGGAGGGTGGCCATGGCATGCAGGGAAGAAGCGGCCTGACCCTCAGCTCTGTAAGCCTTGACCACAAGCGTGGATGAGAACTTACAGGCTTTGGATGGGAGCTTGGGACCACCACGGCAGGTGGAGGCGCTCTGAGGACACAATTACATCGCAACCGAGCGCTCCACTGGGGGTATCCCCGCATACCCTTTGGCTGCCCCGCCATCGAGGGCAGTGAAGGTGGAGGTTGCACCAGAACGGATTCGGGCAGTTAAAGGTGCCTTCCACGAACTGGTAACTTCCTGATGCACCTCCAGGAAGAAAGGAACCGGAGTGGGGCGCTGGCGATCAGCGCGTGCAGCCCCCAGGAACCAATCGTCCAGCCTCGAGCGTTCGGGACAGGGTGGAGGATTCCACTCGAGCCCGATGCTCTCAGCTGCCCGGGAAAGCATGGCTGTCAGCTCGGGATCAGACTCGGGCAACGCTCTGACGTCCCAGATGGAGGCAACGCAGCCGAATCCTCATCTCCCGAGGACACAAGCCCGCCTTGTGATGTGGCGATCGACATTCGGTCATCCTCCTGAGCCCCGAATGAGATGCTGGGATCTTGGTGAGATGGCCCAGCAAGCTCAACCGGAGGCTCCACAGGCTGCGGTGTTTGTGATGGGGGTGCAGCCCGAGGAGGTTGTCTCGTCGGGGAAGCCCCCACCGTAACCCTCAGATCACCCTGGCCAGCAGCCAAAGTAGCCCTCTTACGCTTGGAAGAGGAACTAGATTGGGGTGTGGCAGAGGGGACTCTATACTGTGTAAGGTAATAGAGTCTCGATCTTAACGCCGAGAATAAGTCCCCACAATAAGAACATGAACCATCCACGAATGCAGCCTCAGCCTGACAGTCAAGTCACCTTTATTTATATAGAGCTTTAACCTTGGGAGAAACCAGGCTCAGTCGGGGGGCCAGTTCTCCTCTGGCCAGACGAAACCAGCAGTTCAGTTCCAGTATGCAGCAAAGTCACATTGTGCAGAGGACTCAACTGCAGTGCAGGGAGTCAGTACAATTTGTAGGAATACTGTGAATGGAAATCAATGGATTTCCGAAACAATAATAGCCAGATAATGGAGCAGGGTTATTATTATAATTGTTATTGTTTTCAAAAGAATGAGGAAAATGAGTGCTATGAATGTGGCGTCTCAGTGTTATGGACATGGCAGTTCTGAAAGTCACAGTGGGAAACCAGATGTTGACCTCATAAACTGTGTTTCTTTATTACAACTCAGAGACAAGGCGGATAATCCAAAAGGCAGGTAACAGAGTATCATAAACGAGGTACAGACAGGGTCACAACAGGCAGGCAAAACAGAGAAAAACGCTCAGAAATGTAAACCGCAGTAAAACAAGACTTCGCAATGAGCTGGAAGGAACAGACTGTTTATATAGGCCAGCTGATGGGCTACAGCTGGGCTAGGTGATCAGTGCCAGATACGGGGCTGATGGGAAATGTAGTGTGAGAGTGTAAGAGTCAATATTCGGGTGAGGGAGCCCTCTGATGGTCGGAAGAGGGAATCACGGAGTTCGACTCTGTGACAGAGCCCCCTCCCTGCGAGCGGCTCCTGGTGCGAGGAGGCGGGCGACGCCGGGGTCTCCCACGCGGTCGAGGGGCCGGCCTATCCGGATGGGTGCGGTGGAACTCCTCCACAAGGTTGGGGTCGAGAATGTCATCTGCATTAACCCAGGAACGCTCCTCCGGACCGTACCCCTCCCAATCGACCAAATACTGGAGAATTCTTCCCCGGCGCCTGGAGTTAAGCAGTTCTTGAACCTGGTATGCCTCCTCGCCATCTACCATGATGGGCAGGGGGCCCTGGTCACCGGACACCTCCTCTCCCTCCTCATTCGGACCACCAGCGGGTTCGAGTAGAGATACATGGAATGTAGGAGAAATACGATAATGATTAGGCAGGGCAAGGCAGAAAGAAACAGGTGTGATTTGTCTAATAATTTGAAATGGGCCCACGTACCTGGGACTGAGTTTCTTGCAGGGCAGCCTAAGACGTAAGTCTCTAGTGGATAGCCACACCCACTGACCAGGACCGTACTCCGGACCAGGACGGCGATGACGATCAGCCTGTTCTTTCTGTCGACGAATGGCATGCTGGAGGTGAGTGTGAGCCTGATTCCAGGTTTCTTCACTTCTGAGTAACCAGTCATTGACTGCAGGGACATTAGTGGGTTCTCCAGACCAGGGGAAGAGGGGCGGTTGAAATCCAAGGATGCACTGAAAGGGGGTCAGACCAGTAGAGGATTTTTGAATGGAATCCTGAGCATACTCTGCCCATATCAGGTAGCGACTCCAATCGATCTGATGGTGACTACAGTAAGATCGAAGGAAACGGGTGAGTTCTTGGTTTAATCTTTCGGTTTGACCATTTGATTGAGGATGATAACCAGACGTTAGGCTTACATTTACATCAAGCATCCTGAAGAATGCTGACCAGACCCGTGAAGTAAACTGGGGACCTCTATCAGAAACTATATCCTCTGGTAGCCCGTAGAATCGGAAAACCTGGTTGCAGAGATGTTCAGCTGTCTGTAGGGCGGTGGGAAGTTTGGGAAGTGGTATGAGGCGGCAGGCTTTAGAGAATCTATCGATGATGGTGAGGATGGTTGTGTGACCGTTGGAGGCTGGTAGATCGGTGACAAAGTCAATTGCGATATGTGACCAGGGACGTTGTGGAATTGGAAGAGGTTGGAGCAGCCCGGCTGGTAGTTGACGTGATGGTTTTTGAATATTGCAGGTTTGACATTGGTGCACAAACATGATGGTATCTTTAGACAGGGAGGGCCACCAAAAGCGGTTTTGCAGGAGATGGATGGTGGCGTTAATACCAGGATGACCAGAACTGGGCAGAGAATGAACATGTTCTAGGACTCGATTTCGGAGGATTTCAGGGACAAAGATCTTATTAGGGGGGCATCCAACTGGTACTTCGGACTGGGCGTTGGCTTGTTCAAGCTCAGTAATGATATCCCACTGGACGGGAGCAACAATGAGGTCGGGGGACAAAACTGTTTCAGGAAGTTGTGGAGATTGGTCGGGTTCATACTGTCTGGATAGAGCGTCAGCTTTGGTGTTCTTGGATCCAGGACGATAAGTGACTACAAACTTGAAACGAGTGAAGAATAGTGACCAGCGAGCTTGCCTGGGGTTGAGTCTTTTTGCGGTTTTCAGGTATTCCAGGTTCTTATGATCTGTAAACACTGTGAATGGATGTGTAGACCCCTCTAACCAGTGAC
>NW_015539897.1:98764-100163 GCF_001515605.1 Sinocyclocheilus anshuiensis | reverse complement strand
GGACCACCAGCGGGTTTGAGTAGAGATACATGGAATGTAGGAGAAATACGATAATGATTAGGCAGGGCAAGGCGGAAAGAAACAGGTGTGATTTGTCTAATAATTTGAAATGGGCCCACGTACCTGGGACTGAGTTTCTTGCAGGGCAGCCTAAGACGTAAGTCTCTAGTGGATAGCCACACCCACTGACCAGGACCGTACTCCGGACCAGGACGGCGATGACGATCAGCCTGTTCTTTCTGTCGACGAATGGCATGCTGGAGGTGAGTGTGAGCCTGATTCCAGGTTTCTTCACTTCTGAGTAACCAGTCATTGACTGCAGGGACATTAGTGGGTTCTCCGGGAAGAGGGAAGAGGGGCGGTTGAAATCCAAGGATGCACTGAAAGGGGGTCAGACCAGTAGAGGATTGGAATCCTGAATTCTGAGCATACTCTGCCCATATCAGGTAGCGACTCCAATCGTTCTGATGGTGACTGCAGTAAGATCGAAGGAAACGGGTGAGTTCTTGGTTTAATCTTTCGGTTTGACCATTTGATTGAGGATGATAACCAGACGTTAGGCTTACATTTACATCAAGCATCCTGAAGAATGCTGACCAGACCCGTGAAGTAAACTGGGGACCTCTATCAGAAACTATATCCTCTGGTAGCCCGTAGAATGGGAAAACCTGGTTGCAGAGATGTTCAGCTGTCTGTAGGGTGGTGGGAAGTTTGGGAAGTGGTATGAGGCGGCAGGCTTTAGAAAATCTATCAATGATGGTGAGGATGGTTGTGTGACCGTTGGAGGCTGGTAGATCAGTGACAAAGTCAATTGCGATATGTGACCAGGGACGTTGTGGAATTGGAAGAGGTTGGAGCAGCCCGGCTGGTAGTTGACGTGATGGTTTTTGAATATTGCAGGTTTGACATTGGTGCACAAACATGATGGTATCTTTAGACAGGGAGGGCCACCAAAAGCGGTTTTGCAGGAGATGGATGGTGGCGTTAATACCAGGATGACCAGAACTGGGCAGAGAATGAATATGTTCTAGGACTCGATTTTGGAGGATTTCAGGGACAAAGATCTTATTAGGGGGCCATTCAACTGGTACTTCGGACTGGGCGTTGGCTTGTTCAAGCTCAGTAATGATATCCCACTGGACGGGAGCAACAATGAGGTCGGGGGACAAAACTGTTTCAGGAAGTTGTGGAGATTGGTCGGGTTCATACTGTCTGGATAGAGCGTCAGCTTTGGTGTTCTTGGATCCAGGACGATAAGTGACTACAAACTTGAAACGAGTGAAGAATAGTGACCAGCGAGCTTGCCTGGGGTTGAGTCTTTTTGCGGTTTTCAGGTATTCCAGGTTCTTATGATCTGTAAACACTGTGAATGGATGTGTAGACCCCTCTAACCAGTGAC
>NW_015539897.1:70938-96562 GCF_001515605.1 Sinocyclocheilus anshuiensis | reverse complement strand
TCCGGATGGGTGCGGTGGAACTCCTCCACAAGGTTGGGGTCGAGAATGTCATCTGCATTAACCCAGGAACGCTCCTCCGTACCGTACCCCTCCCAATCGACCAAATACTGGAGAATTCTTCCCCGGCGCCTGGAGTTAAGCAGTTCTTGAACCTGGTATGCCTCCTCGCCATCTACCATGATGGGCAGGGGGCCCTGGTCACCGGACACCTCCTCTCCCTCCTCATTCGGACCACCAGCGGGTTTGAGTAGAGATACATGGAATGTAGGAGAAATACGATAATGATTAGGCAGGGCAAGGCGGAAAGAAACAGGTGTGATTTGTCTAATAATTTGAAATGGGCCCACGTACCTGGGACTGAGTTTCTTGCAGGGCAGCCTAAGACGTAAGTCTCTAGTGGATAGCCACACCCACTGACCAGGACCGTACTCCGGACCAGGACGGCGATGACGATCAGCCTGTTCTTTCTGTCGACGAATGGCATGCTGGAGGTGAGTGTGAGCCTGATTCCAGGTTTCTTCACTTCTGAGTAACCAGTCATTGACTGCAGGGACATTAGTGGGTTCTCCAGACCAGGGGAAGAGGGGCGGTTGAAATCCAAGGATGCATTGAAAGGGGGTCAGACCAGTAGAGGATTTTTGAATGGAATTCTGAGCATACTCTGCCCATATCAGGTAGCGACTCCAATCGTTCTGATGGTGACTGCAGTAAGATCGAAGGAAACGGGTGTTTAATCTTTTTAATCTTTCGGTTTGACCATTTGATTGAGGATGATAACCAGACGTTAGGCTTACATTTATCCTGAAGAACCTGAAGAATGCTGACCAGACCCGTGAAGTAAACTGGGGACCTCTATCAGAAACTATATCCTCTGGTAGCCCGTAGAATCGGAAAACCTGGTTGCAGAGATGTTCAGCTGTCTGTAGGGCGGTGGGAAGTTTGGGAAGTGGTATGAGGCGGCAGGCTTTAGAGAATCTATCGATGATGGTGAGGATGGTTGTGTGACCGTTGGAGGCTGGTAGATCGGTGACAAAGTCAATTGCGATATGTGACCAGGGACGTTGTGGAATTGGAAGAGGTTGGAGCAGCCCGGCTGGTAGTTGACGTGATGGTTTTTGAATATTGCACATTGGTGATTGGTGAATAAACATGATGGTATCTTTAGACAGGGAGGGCCACCAAAAGCGGTTTTGCAGATGGTGGCGTACCAGGATGACCAGAGCTGGGCAGAGAATGAATATGTTCTAGGACTCGATTTCGGAGGATTTCAGGGACAAATATCTTATTAGGGGGGCATTCAACTGGTACTTCGGACTGGGCGTTGGCTTGTTCAAGCTCAGTAATGATATCCCACTGGACGGGAGCAACAATGAGGTTGGGGGACAAAACTGTTTCAGGAAGTTGTGGAGATTGGTCGGGTTCATACTGTCTGGATAGAGCGTCAGCTTTGGTGTTCTTGGATCCAGGATGATAAGTGACTACAAACTTGAAACGAGTGAAGAATAGTGACCAGCGAGCTTGGGGTTGAGTCTTTTTGCTGTTTTCAGGTATTCCAGGTTCGTATGATCTGTAAACACTGTGAATGGATGTGTAGACCCCTCTAACCAGTGACGCCACTCTTCAAAAGCTGCTTTCATGGCTAAGAGTTCCTTATCTCCGACGTCATAATTCCTCTCTGCTATGCTTAATTTCCTGGAATAGAATGCACATGGGTATAGTTTAGGAGGTCAACCTTGCCTTTGAGATAGAACAGCACCTAGGCCAGTATTAGAAGCATCCACTGGAGCTTGGTAGGGAAGTGGGTGCCTGTTTGTTTTGTTCGTTTTCTCCTGTTTATGTTAGCAGGGAGGTAAGAACTTGTATTTTATTTGTTATCTGATTTCTAGGTTAGTTTGTTTAGTAGTAGTTTTGTTTATTGTAATTTACTTTGGCAAATTGCCCCTCCCGAAGTTTATGATGCTCCTTTGTTTCTTTTGTTAATAAACTTACTTTTATTTGCACTTACATAAGTGTTTTGTGGTTGACAAATTTAAAGAATGAGAGCGGGGACCCCAGGGATCTTTCCTAGATGGATCCCTGTTAACTGTTACGGACCAGTTTATTTCTCTTTGAGTAGGGATTTAACTCGCCGTTCGTAACAAATGTAAACCGCAGTAAAACAAGACTTCGCAATGAGCTGGAAGGAACAGACTGTTTATATAGGCCAGCTGATGGGCTACAGCTGGGCTAGGTGATCAGTGCCAGATACAGGGCTGATGGGAAATGTAGTGTGAGAGTGTAAGAGTCAATATTCGAGTGAGGGAGCCCTCTGATGGTCGGAAGAGGGAATCACGGAGTTTGACTCTGTGACACCTCCATTGCAGCTATCCAATCTCATTGTCCATCCTGCATATTCATATTTCACATTGTGCCTGATCTCTCAATAGCAAACAGCAAAACCTTTGCCAATGATTCACTCTTTAAGGACTGTGATTTTTCTAAATTACTGTTTTTTTTTTAAGCTGATACATGCATCCCGTGAAAAAGAAGAAAAAAAAGTTAAATTTTCTCAGCCTCCTATGTGCTGTCACACCTAATTCATTTTTAAAGTGAACACTGTCTGAACACAGAGGATTCAAAGAAATAGAAACATATATCCTCTGACTGAAGCAGAGTCATTGGCCTACATTCAAGCTACTGTATTACTAATGGCGCTTAATTGCTGTCCTCTGTGGCCCTGAGACCAGGCCTCAGTTTGAGTTATAACCCAGAGGGATTTCAAGACCAAGACAAAGGTCTGATATATCAAACCCAGCAGGTCTCGAGAGGTTATATGCTGCCCAGTGGAGATATCCCACCACACTGAAGTATTACTGGCATGCCCCGAGGACACTGGGCAATGGTCCTAATTGAAGTTATCCATGGTTCTTCATTACCCACTCTTTATGTAATCAATTATTCATAGGTCATGGCATTGGTTGAAGTGGGCAGCCTGCAGATAGCAGAAAGGCTATTCTTTAAGCTGTTTGGCTGTGTTTTAATGTGACATATGATATAGAAAAGGATGCAAGGAATATGGTCCATTCCAGAGGGGCCATTTAAAGTGCCAGAAAATCAATAAGTTGTTTTATATCCAATTTCACACACACACACACACACACACACACACACACAGGGCCGGATTTACCTCTTTTTGTGACATAGGCAAAACACATTTTTTGGCATTTCTCTAATAATTTTAACGGTCTGGAGTCACAACCACACATCAAGACATTGTTCAGATGATTTGTTTCAAGACATTTACATGTTTCCGTCCTTGTGTGTGTTGAACTAATTTTTTACGCACCTCATCCCAAACCTTCCGTTGCAAATTTCAAAACGTAATTTTAGTGCTAATAACGGAGGCTTGATCCATTGATATGCAGGCTAATGCAGTTATTAATGCAGTCTAATGTGGTTATTAGAGAGAGGGAGAGAGGGAGAGAGAGATTAAGTGCGTGTGAATACCTGCGTCTATGCGTCTCTCAGCAGCAGTGTCTACTAATAGCGAATCTTTAAGTTAAACTGCTTCAAGAACCTCGCTACTGAGAAATGTCATGTAGCTTTTCAGCTGCAAAACTATTTTATTGATAAATTCGCTGGGCAGCGCTGACAAGAAGTTTCTGTTCGCGTCTCAGCATGTGTGCGCAAGTGCGTGTCTGTTTTGTGTGTGCGTCTGTGAGAGAGAACGGGAGAAAGAAAGCATTATTTCCATAGCCTACATAAAAAGGTGGAAGACATGAAAATAGTTTGTCATTTTTTACACTATTGTTTGTTATATTTATTTGCTCAATGTCTTCTGGGGTTTTGGATCTTTTACTGTTGTAGATAGCCCTATAACAAAAATATTATATATCTCTTTATTGTGTTTGGGCCCACCTGGATGAGCGAACATAGGCACGTGCCTAGAATGCCTACACTCTAAAAACTGCTGGGTTAAAAACAACCCATTTTGGGTTATTTTGGCAACCCAGCGCTGGGTCAAAAAGGGACGAACCCAGCGCTGGGTTGTTTTAACCCATCAAGTTGAGTTATATGTTTGACGCAGCATGCTGGGTTGCTTTTTTATGGTTTAAAATTAATACACTGCTAGGCTAAAATGAACCCAAATCGAGCTAGACATTAAACCTACAAATCTTGTTCATTTTAAAATCACTTTAACACACACAGAATGGCTATCAAAAGGTAAATATTTATTTAAAACAAGAGAAAACAGTCAAAAGTAACATGCATGTAAGAAGAAATGCAGAAAAATATGACATTAACAGCTACATAGTTTATAAATGAAGCATTGAACATTTGTTTGATATAACTTTTAAGATCAAATTCGACTTTTTTGGTCAATTTTATATATTGTATAAAATTATTATACAATAGTTGTACAATTAGTTAATATATAAGTTCTTTACAACCTATTCTGGCATGACGGTAAATAAACCACAACATTAACAGTGATATTATAACATTTATCATTTTTACATTATCCAGGGCAGCCTCCTCCTTTAAAACCACTGTTGCAATCAGTTTGGGGGAAAGGACATTCTCCTCTTGGCCATTCATCCCAGTCACCACCTGATCTTCATCAGTGACCTAAAAAGAGAAAAAATTCACATACCTCACAAATTTTCATGTACGTGGAGGGCTGCTCTTTAAAGGGTTAGTGCACCAAAAAATGAAAATGGTCATCATTTATTCTTCCCCATGTTGTTCCAAACCCATACAAACTCTGCAAATTTTTGGAACAGAAATAAATATATTTAATATTCTCTTAATTTTTGTTTAGTGTGGGAGACCAGTATTTTCTTCTGAACAGACATGTTTGCTATGATATAATTTAAGATTTATTCATATATAAATATTGGCATGGATTACTTCTACAATAACTCTATATTTTTAAGCTTGAAAATACTGATTATCTAGACTTTCAATGGATTAACAAAACATTCTGAGAGAAAATAAAAAATATCTTAATTTGTGTTCTAAAGATAGATAAAAGTCTTATAGGTTTGGAATGACATGAGGGCAAGTCAATTATTTTTTTGTGTGAACTATTCTAAGAAAGGAAGACCAAGAATGAGGACTCTCCAAATCAGACAACTCCAAAGTTGGTTTGAGTTCTGCAATGAAAAACAGACATCAATGGTTTACATAAAATATGAACACGTAATCATACTGTTGTTGCATCAAAATGTGAGGTAAACAGGCAGGAGACAACAGAAACATTTTTTTTTTTAAATAACTCACATCAATCTCAAAAGAATGATGCTCTCCTATGTCTCTGGCTTTCAACATCAAAAATTGATAACATGGTAGAATTCTGAACTTTACTTGCCTTAAACCGTCTTTCCCTCTCTTCTGAAGAAGCTGAGAAAATCACCTCCTCCTCACACAAGCAGGGTTCTGTGTCGTTAACTCCCGGCGCGGGCACAATGAAGACACAAAGCTCAACAAGTCTGAAATATAACATGCAAAACATTACTTTTAACAATTATCACTTTATCAGCCTCAAAATAATTAGGCTAGTCTTTATTACATAATGCCGTTTCCTTTAGGGAACTACATTCAATTTAACCGTGAAAAAGATTATAACGAATTAACATGTAAATATGTTAATAACCCTCTCTTAACACCTTAAAAAAATGTAAATATTGTAAAGTCTTATGTAAATATGGCATAAGACACTCACTGACGTTATATTAAAAGCACCTCTTCCGTTCAGTAAAAGAGGCTGTTAAGATTATTTCTGAGGCGAAATCCGCGTCGGCGTATTTTTCAATATAAGCTCTTTTCGCAATATTTCCGCCTTCCATGAAATCTCAAAATATTACCGGACTCAAACAATGAATGATGACTTTACATTTGAAAAATAATGTGTTTTTTGAACATTAAAGCATGTCAACATATTCTGTTACACCAAATACACAAAATAATGATCTTTAAAAAAGCATCATATGACCCCTTTAAAACAACCTTACCCAGTGTTCTCAACCCAGCATTTGGGTTGAAAAAACAACCCAGCGTTTTTTAGAGTGTATGCGTAAATCCGGCTCTGCACACACACACAATAAAAAAAGTCTTCTTCAGAGCTCATTACCAGCCTCAGCTGGTGGTAGTAGTGTTATTTTTGCACTTACTTTAGTTTAATTGTTTTTTTTTTCTATGAGATGCTATGTCGCCCACTTCTATTGGCATCATCTTTTTCTTTCTTGACCTGTTTTGTCAGTTTTACATTTTAAACTGTCTCTATTTGTGTGGCTGGAACAGCGTGTCGCTTTTATAGAATTGAAGAGGCATTTCCATGTTCAGTCGATGGGCCCTGGCAGTGACGTACAACACTGCTCCTGAATCAAAAGGTCACGGTCTGACGTTCAGTGTATACGTTTGGGAAGCATCACTCACAGCTGAGGTAAGTTTGTTGGAAAGCCTTTTTTTTTCACCCAACTCAAGTTTTGATATTTTTTTGAGTGGAAGCTGGTTGATTGAGACATCCATCAGCATTTGAAAGCCTGTCAGTACCGCACATAAATGCAACATAAATGCAACACAACTTTATGCATCATAAAGGAAAGAACGGAACAGAGGACGAAATTTTGCAGATGTTGCTGATTGCTGTTAATGTTATAATTGTTTGATAAATTATAACATTAACATAAAATCTAGCTCATAAATAGCCATTACAAAAAAACAAACAAAATTGTAATGGCTGTTTGTGAGCTGGATTTGATTGAGCTTTTCTCTGTCAGGCACGAAGAATTCCTCCATATGCTCTGTATTGTTGCAAAGAATTTTTTTTTTTTATTCACCTATCAACATTAACTTTTTTCCCAATGGTGTTCTATTGCAGAAGTTCAGTAGAAAGTGTGAAATGTCTTTTGAAAACTGCAGATATGGCAAATGGAGAACAAAACTCTACATTCACCAAAATGGATTTTCATATACTTATGTAAAAACAGTGCTGAATATCTTAGAACATACATTTTTATCAAGGCTGCTACAGATTTCTACAGGTCTATCATCCTGGTCAAGTTGATTTCTTGACTGATTTTAGAAGAGTTTTGAGCACGTTTTGGTAGGCCAGGCCAGGCTAGTATCTATCAATTTTTCACCCCTTATCCGGGACCAGGTTGGAGTGGCAGCAGGCTGAGTAAGGATACCTCATAATATCCTCATAATATAAGGATAAGTCATTTTCCCTGGCCACTTCTCCAGCTTATCCTGGGCGATCCCATAGGCGCTCCAAGGCCATCCAAGAGATATAATCCCTCCAGTGTGTCCTGGGTCATCTCTGTTGGAAGAATACCTCCACTGGAAGGCCCGAACCACCTCAACTGGCTCCTTTCAACATAGAGGAGCAGCGGCTCTATTCCGTGTCACTCCCGGATGTCCAAGCTTTGCAATTGGTCTCCCAGGGTCAGCCCAGACACACTGTGGAGAAAACTAATTTCAGCCCCTTGCACCCATGGTCTCATTCTTTCGGTCATAGATCATGGTAGATCAGCTTAAACCAGCTTAGAATTTAAGTTTTTTTTTTTTTAAGAGAGAGAGAGAGGTTTTGTATAAATAGAGTTAAATCTTTGCCTTGAAAAGAAGTAAACATTATGTAAATGCAAAATAAAATAAATTACCCATAAAATGTGGCCTGATCTACAAACACAATCTGACTCAGCTAACACAAATAGCTATTCTTCATAGGCGGAGGGTGAACCAACTCCAGGGTAAGGCTAAAAGCAGCCAAATGTATTAAACATCATAAACCCGTCTTTTTAGGCAAGGACCAGACATGGGTGTCATGTAGGCTAAAAAAAATGTTTAATGGGACTGAATTTGTATTTAACGTGATTATAATTTAATAAAAAAGTTTAGAAATTGATAATTATATAACGTTTCCTTTCCACGGTTATTCAAAAAGCGAATAAATTATATATAGAAAGTGACATTATCACTAACACTGATCTATCGCGAGTTTAAGCACTCTCAAAAACACAAAACTATCGTTATAAGCACTGAAACTGTATACATTGTGAAATTAATCTCTTACTTACATCTTACTTACATCGTACGTCCATCTGCGCTTTGTTGTTTATGATGAGAGAATTCGCAAGAGTCCAGAATTCAGTCAGCGAATGCGCGCGCACTCAACAAAACTGATCTGTTTAAACGATGACTCATCTGAACGCCTCTGATTGGCCATTGCATTCCTAAGCTCAGCAGAATTGTGTGTGATTGGTTAAAACCTGTAAAAACGCCTAAGATGAAATACAGTGCAACATGAGCAGATCTTAATTTAATGCCACAATCGACACTGTCTATTCATATTCACTTTGTTAGCAACAGATGTAATAGATTTAATTTGTTTGTGCAGGGGCATTTTTGTCCAATTTAGTGGCATTTTTGCCCCAAGTCCCCATGGCCAGCCTTACACACGCTCCACCTATGCTGTACTTTCAACATTTCATTGAAGGCAATGAGTGATAATTGACAGGGCACGCTGGAAAAAAAGTGAACATCTGTGTTAAGACTTCTCCAAAAGTTAATAGGAGTCAATTAAGGAGATACAATTGGAAGGTACACAAAGCCTTGTTACTGAAAAATCTGTCGCCACTGTACATAGTTTTATAAAGATGCACTGTACATAGACCTTACCACTTACAATTCACAAACCTCAATAATGGTGACAAGCAAACATCATCTACTTATACTTAATAAAACAACAACAACACAGCAATGTAAGCCTGTAACATTAACGGCATCATTTACACATACTGAGAGCTCATGAATAAGCAACATTGTTCAACAAAAAACTGTGTACAGAAAACCTTATGCTAGCTGTGGCATTTGGGGGAGTCTTGTTGGTCTAATGTGGTTTTATGCAGATTCAAAGTAATCCACATTTGTTAGTTTAATCAAATTGAATCTTTGTTAGCAAGCAAATTCTCTTTTTATTTTGTAGGATTTGCTTGAGCTTTTATTAGATAGATCTTGATGGTCCAACCAGCAAAACTCTAGAATCCAAAATTTGAAAACTCATTCCGTTATCACAAGGTCACTGAACCACTGGATAGTCGGCAGATATTGGAGAGTCCCTTGTGTGGTGTGGATAATTCTGTGCAATGTTTCAGTGTTTCTGAGAGGAGGGAAACCAAATCATCAGTAATTCCTAACTCTGTATCCAAGGACCCCAACTTTGTTCCAAAGATATTTTAATATGATATGCTGCTCCGGAGTTTCCAAGTGACCAGGACAAATTAGTCATCCATCACTGGCTGCTGCAGGATCAGAATACAATATGAGAAAGACACATTACTATGGAGACTAAAGCAGAGGAAATTAGAGGCCGCTATCCAACTCATCCAAGTTAACCTGAGTGTTTTTCCCTGAGCTATACACTAAATATTTTGGTATTTTTATGTGTTATGAAATGCAATGATTGCATAATATAATTTGTTAATTTTGTCAGCAAAACTTTGTGTTCATTTTTGCACTTCTGCTGTTATCACACAAATATTTTGACCCAGCCATTGTTACTGTGAACATCTAAAACAAATAGAGATATGAATAAATCCTAGTGACAGGGTGTTGGAGAGGTTCACAGCTGCAAAGCTTTGTGTGGGAAGTCAAGGCTTTATGTGTCATTGGAAGAATACCTAAACAGCTGCACTGGCAGTGAAAGCAGTGAGCGCTCTTGCTTCAATTTCTCTCCTCTCCGGTTTTCCATGGTAAGCTTTAGGCCCCGTCCACACGGAGACACATTTAGTTGTATACACATAAATTTAAAATCGTGCTATAAAATGTTATAAAATCGTATAGGCGTTTTGTCGAGATGGATAAGAGAGTGAAACCAATATTTTTTTAACCCGGGTCCCAGAGTGGATAAATCTGAAAACGCCGCCCTTGCGTTTTCATGTGGACAGCGAATCTGCATATTTTCTGAAACGATGATAAACTTTGCTTCTTTTGATCCTGTAAACAAACGTTGGTTTTCACGAGACGAGACCGGCGCATGCGCAACGCTGACCCCGTACGTCATGCTCCCGGAACAACTGCTGGCGCGAATTACAGCGCCACATACTGGTCTGGCATGTATACTACATCAATTTGTGTTGGTTTTGTGGTTTCGTGTGGACGCAGATATTTCTTGAGACAAGGGGAAAAAAATATCGGGGAAAGCTCTGGCTTTGTGTGGACGTAGCCTTAGTTCGCCATCTCACATTCTGTTTCCTCCACTGGTCAAAGCAGTTTCAACTTACAATATATTTGGAGTGGAATATAAGCTATATTTTGTTTCATTTTTTTGTTCCATTTTAGTCCTTCTCAAAATATTGCTTGTTATTTTTTCTGTCTCAGATACAGTACAATCATTTGGCCATACATGATGTAGGTTTGCATTCACACAGTCGGTGTTCGAGATTGACATCTGTATTAGCTGACAGATACAGTATAACACACAAATTGATCTTTTTTTCTGAAGCCAAGGTTCAAGAGTAAATGTCCTGCTGTGATACATTTACTGCAAATATTTAATGAGCAGGAGACCTATTAGATCTATTAGAACTGACTCAGCAGACAGTAGAATATTGTCTTCGGGTGGCTGGAAAGATTTTTATTTTTTTTTGCCAAAGCTGAAAACCACCTACAACACAGATGGCGTGGTGATATAATGAGATACATATTTGTATATAATCACATGGCCTTGCCATCTGAGATGTTTTATACTATGCAATACTTACATGTGCACATAGTATATTGGTGACAAATTCACAAACACATGTTGCTGAATGACTACTTCAGTGTTGGGTCTACTGCTATTGGAAGCATCTCTCTAACAATATCACAGTCTTCCTTCATGAAAAAGTCTGCAGTTATTGATGTAGCCACTAGGGGGAAATCTGAGTCTAGGTGGAGTGGTCTGGATGGACAGCATTTCCCCAGTATGACATCATATGGCTTGTCAAGCACCCTGCAGAGGTTGCAGATATCTGCTTCTCATTTATATAACTGTTTCTAAAATACTGTATACTTAGTCTTTAGGGCTGTATCAGCAACCAAATTTAGATTTCAGTACAATACCAACCCCCTGGCTCTTTATCAATATCTCAGTACAAATAGGCTGTAGGTTGCATGTTGAATATGCATGATAAATTGGCATAACATTTACTAAAGAAACAATTCAAATACAGTATATGCCTGTACACAACAGATGAGCATCTCAAATCAAGCATTGTCATCAAATTAGCAACCATGTATAAAAGCACATAAAACAAATGATCATTATGAGGCATGTTTCAGCATGCTGTCCAATTGTATCTTTCAAATAAATTCTAAACATATTCCACAACATAAACATAAGATATGCTAACTGAGCAAAAAAATATAACAGCTTGTAATAAGCTTAGTTGACTTAAATTGACACATTTAACCCAGGCTAATTGGAAAATATTAAGCCAAATATTATGTTGTTTCTTACTCGTTTTGTGACACTTTCAAAGTGAAATATCTAGTTTTATTTTAAAAAGATGAACATGAATCTGGCAATGCTTAATTACTTTGGTTGTTAGCAAAACATTACATTCAGACAAATATTATAATGCTTCTTGCACGCTTCACAGAACTTTTAAAGTTAAATGTCCCGTTTTATCTGAAACAGATGAACATTAATCTGGCAATGCTTAATTACATTGGTTGTTGGCAAAATACTACGTTTGGCAAAATAGTATGTTGCTTCTTGCACGTTTCACAACATTTTTAAATTGAAATTTCCAGTTTTATCAAAAACAGATTAATATGAATCTGGCAATACTTTATTACATTAGTTTAAAATTAAATGTCTGATGAGCGACGCTAAAAGGTTAATTTTCTATCATGTGAAAATACATACCACCTACACTAAGCCCTACCCTAAACCTAACTGATAACAAAAGCAAACATGAAATAAAAACACAGTTCCTGACACAACCATGCCATTTTAGCTTGCTTCTACAAGTGTTGAAGCAAAAGGCCTGTCTGTCAGCCCTAGAATGACTCTGGATGTTGGAATTCCTTCTTGCAGGCACGTTTGTAATTGAGAGATTCACTGTGAAATCTCTGTTTGATCTGGTTTTAGCAGGACGAGTAGCCTACTGTACTTTACAGCTACACTGTTCGTACCTCACTGGGAAATCAATGAAATTGAAATTTCTGCCATGACCAAAAGTGTACATGCTGTCTCTCTTTTGTTTTATTTCCTACTCCCTTTTTCTTTGGCATTCTAGGAAGGCATATCTAGCAGATTTACTCCTCTAAAATTGGTTTCTTAGGCCACAGACCACTGAGGAAAAAAATAGCCATGAACTCCACCTCAAAACCAGATACAAGAATACATTTGGGTAGGCTGATTCTTTCAAATACAAGTCACTCAGGCGTCTGAACTGGAGTCATTGTACTGAATCAGGGGTGGACAGCTCTCATACAGGTATAAGCTGCATTTCACGGGCTGCTCTCCTCCTTGACTGTCACAGTGTATCTCTGCACCTCCTTCCCAGCATCCCTCTGCTCTAATAAGTCAATGGTGGTGAAGGATCCTGTCATGGAGTTATCAAACCTGTGACCGCACAGAGATGGGGAGAAAGCCAGAATCAAAATAAACACAATTTTCTGCTCTTCAGGAATTGGATTAAATTATTCTCTCTATCACTTAAAAGAAGGTCTTTTTAAAATTGCATCCTTGTGTTGGGTGTCAGTGTCGCGGTGTGAGTTGGGGAATGAATAGGCTGTCAGTGTGCATGTGGAGAGTGAAGGACTGGAGGAGGGGAGACCTGCCAGCACTGGGAGGAAGAACAAAGCCCAGCTGTCCTCAGAGAACAGCAGCAGGTGAGAATGATTATGCAGGCTTTGGGCTGTTCGTGATGTCATGTGACTGTGAATATGGGAGGAGGTGTGATAGAGGAGTGACCATGACAGAGAGAGAAAGAGTGAGATGCTCTGATTCTCATTAACACACTTCTCCATAGGTGTCATTGCCCATTCAAATATTTTGGTAACACTTTACAATAAAGTCCTGTTAGTAATCGCTAACATTAGCTAACAGTGTGTTTACTTGGAGCATTGTATTCTGATTTCAATTGGTTTAAAAGTACAATCTGAACGAAAATGCTCCATTTAAACACTTCATTTGGAATAAAAATGCCCAAATGGATTGAAATTTCCATCCGTTTTGAGAGGGGTGGTATAAACCTTTTCTAATCCATTCAGTAGGACACGTAAACAATTATGTGATGCATGGACCAAGCTGATGTTGTTGTTGAATAACATAAATGACTGTCATGTAAATCTGAAATTCTTTTTCCACTCATCTTCTCTGAAGTGGTGCAGTAAAATGTTGTCCCACAGGTGCTTGTGCTTAGATTAGGGAACACATATTCACTATTAACTAAGAGTTTTCCCTCAATAAACTCCTAATTTGCTGCTTATTGATAGTAAGTAATGTTGTTGTTGTTGTAGTAGTTATGTTTAGGTATTGGGTAGGTTAAGGGTAACACTTTGCCCTTTGCAAAGACCCACCCTCCTTAGTTATAAATTATTTTTTAAGAAGTTTTGTGGCTCTTTGATGTGTCTTGACAGATCGCTGTAGTGCCTCAGTTCAAGCGGCACATCTACCGATCATCTCTTCCTCTTTACTAGCTATAGCATGAAATAAACATGAATGAATCATCAGAAGGTATCTTGTTTCAACCACAGAAAGACGTCAATACACACCATTTTTCAAGTTCAAGTCCACAGACTTTAATCTACTCTTCTGTTTGGTTTGTTTGTTGGACAAAATGACAGATTCAGCATTATGATTGGTCAATCAAACTCCCGGCAAAGGGTCACTATTAACTAGCATGCATATTACTAGCATATTGGCTGTTTATTAGTACTTATTAATGCACTTATAAAGCACATATTAATGCCTTATTCTGAATCACCATATTTTAGATCCCTTAATCCTACCCAAACTTAACATCTACCTAACTAACTACTAATAATCAACAAAATAGGAGTTTATTGAGGCTAAAGTCATAGTTAATCGTTAGTTAATAGTGAGAATTGGAACTTAAAAAAGTGTGACCGGGTTAAGGATCTAGAATACGGTTTTACAGAATTGCAAGATGCATGCCAATAAGCAACTAGTTAATAGTAAATAGTGTTTCCTAATCTATAGTGTTACCGTGCTTGCTTATCTAGTCTTATTTTGGCCATGACAGTGGGCGTTTTTACAATTAATATAAGCATCATTGCACAAAGCTTTGTGTGCTTGTTGTCTCCTAATTAGGACCTCATAATCTAGTAAGGGATCCGCACTCGCTTAATCTTCTTAATCACTTTTAGATTTATTTTAAATTTGCAGCAGAGAACAATCAAACTTTTCAGCAGTAAACCTTCTTCAGTCAATCTTACAGTGACATTCCCTACAAGAGTTCTTAAAAACGAAATGAAGTCCAAAGATCACCAGGTGAAAAGTCACATAACAGGTGTTACTAATCACAAACGTAATTGACCAATCAATCAAGCAATTTCAGGACAAACAACCAAAGATAATTCCAAAACATTCAACACATAAAAATAACATACCAATATAGGCACAAAAGAAAAGCATATAACACAAATAATCCATCAAAAATGAAAATAATAAAATAAATCTACATCAATACCATCAACATAAATTAAAGTGGGGAACGAGCCTACACATCAGGCCACAAGCCATTCATTAGTCCGTATCGTATCACCCACTGTAACCAAACAATAAAGGGTTAAACAACTTATTAATTCTTAAAGAAAACAAGAAAGATCAAAGTCCTCATTTAAACCCAAGGGAGACAGACCTTTTAGTCGATACATCCAATAAGCTTCTCTTTGTAAAAATGTTTCTCTATGTTACCACCTCTTCTGGAAATTCTTACTTTTTCGATACCTATACAACTTAAATCCTTAATGTTATGACTACAATCATGAAAATGTCTTGCTATTGGTGAATTCACATCACGTCTCCTGATAGCAGATTTATGTTCACTAATACGAATTTTTAGCTGGCGACTTGTTTTTCCGATGTAAATAAATGGGCATGGACATTTTAACATATAAATCACATTAGATGTAGAGCAAGTAATTCAAGATTTAATAAAAAAATTAGGACCTGAAATAGATAAATATTAAGTTTTATTCTACAAAGAAGAGGAGGATGGTTGGTATGCGAAAACAGCGGAAAACTCAGTACATTTGTGCAGTGTGAGCATGTCAAAAGATTAAATCCTTGTGACATGTAAATGCGCACATCAACCCGATCATTTTATTTAGCGCTCATGTAAATACTATTTTTGGATTCATCAATTATTTGTCAATGAGCACTGGGGCTACCATGCTCCAAAATGGAATGAATGAATGAATGTTCATTCACAATGTGCTCATTCACAAATTAAAATTGGAAAAAAAGGCATGTTCTGTATGTAAAATAACGTAAGAATTCTGTATGTACAATAATATATTGCATAAGTGAAGATATAGAGAAGTACTACATTTGGAGTTACTTAGAAGCAGGCCCACAATTAAATCTGCATCCACATATGTGCAGAATTGCAATGCCCATCATTCATAAAGATCTGCTTCCCCCAACCTCATTCTCATTTATTGAATATTGTGGCAAATTTGATTATGCTTTCAGCAACTTTACTAAGTGCGTATAGGACTCTCTGCTGTTTTACCATGCTACTTATACACATTTAAAATGTAAATACAATTATATATATATATATATATATATATATATATATATATGCCTGTATGTATATATCCCCTATATATTTCCTTTTCGTTCAGGTCTCATCTCGTCTAGGGCATCAAGTAAGTCAGGGCCCTCAAAAAAAAAAAAAAAAAGGCTCATGGCACCACATGTTGTTCGCATGGTAAAATTGAGGCTCGATCTGACCAAACAGGACTGGAAACAGTCTTGACTTCCCAAGTGGAACATGAGAGAAGGAAAAAGTGCTTTTGTTTTTGATCTTCATTCTCAGAACTGTCAGCATTTTGAGAGACCACACTCGGGTGTTATTTTGCTTTCAGGGTTGTAGAATAAACTCTGAGATGCTGTCATGTTTAATTTTAGGCAGTGGCTCAAAAAGACGTTAAATTACACGTTTCTTTTTACTGTGCCTTTAGGAACATACGAAATCTGTAACAGTATGTATTAGAGTATTCTGATGAATTCCACATCAAGATGCATGCTTGAAAAACAACAATCTGACATGTACATTAAACACCTACATATTATATTTCGTGTTTGTGTTGCAGTTGATATGCTACCTTGACTCTTGGCTTAGGCAGAATATGCTGACGTTTTGTATTGTCTGTGCAGATTTTGTGTAAAGTGAAGCAGAATGGATTTAAAAATTGTAAAATATGTCAACTGGAGTGACGTGTCTGGCACGCTTATTAGTATCTGAAAGCATAATCAAATTAGCCACAATATTTAATAAACAAAATTGAGGTTGGTAGAAGGAGATCTTTATAAATGATAGGTGTTTCAATTCTGAAGAAATCTGCTGAGCTTTCTCACACATCTGTGGACGAAGATTCATTGTGGGCCTGCTTGTAAGTCAATCAAAGTATATTTTTTCCTCAAACTACAAATATCCTAATCAGTACTGTACATGTCATGAATCAGCTTTATATATATATATATATATATATATATATATATATATATTAGATTCACTGATTTTTTTGGGTTCTCCCTGTTGAGTTGAAACTGTAACATTGCATGTATGTAAAATGTTCTTTTGCATACACATCCCTGCCTCTCTTTTCATATGTTATGAGTAGTTGTAGAAACTGATACTTTTTTTCAGGATTCTTTGATGAATAGAAATATCAAAATAACAGCATTTATCTGCAATATAAATCTTTTGGAGCATTATAGATGTCTTTACTGTCACTTTTACAGTAAAAAAACTACTTTTAACGATTTATTGCTGAATAAAAGCTTTAATTTATTTAAAAAGGAAAGAAAGAAAGAAAGAAAGAAAGAAAGAAAGAAAGAAAGAAAGAACTTTTGAATGGTAGTATATTTGAGCAATTTTAGATTTTCTGAGCATTATAAAATTATGTCCTAATAGGCAGAAGTGAGCCTGTAAGTACAATGATTCATTCCTTCCCTCGACCTTCGCTCGTCATCACAGATAAACACCCGTGCCAGCTCAGAGTCTGGCTCTCCTCCCCTGTTTCCATTCATCCATCTGTCAATCCATCCTGCATCACTCTATCTACTCCTGCTTGATGTATCATCTCTGTTTGATCTCTCCTGTTAGCGTAAAGTTAATTTTAGAGGCCACTGGCAGTGAATAATGGTGCTTTATGGATAGACCTGCACAACTCCTCTGCCGTTTGTTAGCTTGTGTTACATTGTTTTAACATCTGTATCTGCTGATAACGTTATGAAATAAACAAGATTAAAGAATCCACTGCTGTGTCAGGAGCAACCCGTGACGTTACCCAGAATGCATCAGCTTTTTAAACCAAGATATTTGGGTAGGCAAAGAAATTCACATGCATCACCACTGACTTTATGAAAAACATACGGAATATAATTGATTTATTGAGATCCGCAAAAGTTTGTGACTCCTGTTTGAGGCGAGTGCTCCTGATTTTTATTTATTTATTCTTTCTTTGTTTTTATGTTTTATTTTGCCTTGGAGAAACACTCTATGGGAGCTCTCCAGTGTTGTGCCTGAAGACTATAAGGAAAGGCCATCCTTGCCAAAACACACTGGTCTCCCAAAGTAACAGACAATTATAGATCACAACGAATTCCACTATTGTTTCTGGTACAGCATCAGGGCGTTCGTATGCACACACCTTAGTGTTAAACACTGATATTATTCTGCCTAACAGCTCGACACATGCACAAAGAATAAAAAGAGAAGCCCATAAGGTAGGAAAAATGCAAGGGAGGATGCCTCTTGGCTGTTCTTCTCTTTTGTTACAAATTTCTGCTGTCAAGAGCCTTGTATGCAGAGGAGAAAAACCACCAGAGGGTTAGAGATAAAAAAAAAAAAAAGAGTTAATTTCAGCAGCATTGTGGCGTCACTTAACATCAGTGTGATGCCGGTGTTTGACATACAAAGTCTTCTATACAACGGATTTCTCATTAACGTCCCATAGCGCTGACACAGTCATTCAGTGAGTCAGGTTTACCCACACCTTTCCGTCTAATAATAGCCTGATGAATGAACGGCCTATTAAAGTCAACAGAGACATTACATTATTTAATGTTAATGTCTCAATTTAAATGCAAATAACTGCCTTATGGCCTCATACAGTGGTGCTGTAAAGTTCAAACCTGCGGTTTGTGTGTTATGTGGCATCCTGGTGTGCACATGCTCTGAAGGCTTGGTTTATACATTCTACAGTGTTTAATAAAATCAAGATTGTAAATGTGTATGATTTGACATTCGATATTTGTGTCATGCTCTTGTGGAAGGAAGGCGCATGAAGACGAAGGTAATCCAATATAACATTTAATAATTATCCAAAATGATGAAGATCCATTCAAAACTCAGAGAAACACAAGCAGCATACATACATACAATAACTGGCAAGGACTGAACAGAAACGGGGAGTACTTATACAAAAGTAAGAGAGGGACTAATGACTAAATTAACAGGACACAGGTAAACTGAATGAACTAATCAAGGGAACTAAGGAAAACTAGGTCACGAAACAAAACAGGAGAACAGAAACAAAGTCCATATGGTGACAATCTGTTAGCTGTATATATTTCTATAGTATGTTTAATATTTTTTACACACAGCTCAATAAACTGATGCTGACACACCCACATTCAATGATTATGCCTTTAAAGGGATAGTTCACCCAAAAATGAAAATTTGATGTTTATCTGCTTACCCCCAGGGCATCCAAGATGTAGGTGACTTTGTTAGTAGAACACAAACAAAGATGTTTAACTCAAACCGTTGCAGTCTGTCAGTCTTATAATGGAAGTGAATGGCAATCACGGCTTTGAGAGTCAAAAAAACATACACAAACAAAACCAAATTAAACCCTGCGGCTCGTGACGATACATTGATGTGTAAAGACACAAAACGATCGGTCAGTGCATGAAACTGAACAGTATTTATATAGTTTTTTTTACGTCTGATTTACCGCAATGTCCGAACTATCCTGAGAGCGTTCTCAACAGCCGGCGCGTGACGCGTCTTCTTCTTCTTCTTGCTTTACGGTGGATCGCAGAATGATAAGTGCATTACCGCCACCTATCTCTCAAATGGACCATTGACACTGTATCTACAATCTCAATTAGGAGTGTCAATGGTCCATTTGAGAGATAGGTGGCGGTTTTACTGAAGAAACAAAGTCACCTACATCTTGGATGCCCTGGGGGTAAGCAGATAAACATCAAAATTTAATTTTTGGCTGAACTATCCCTTTAATTCAGTCTCAACAACATGGTTATTTAATGGCTAAAACTATGTATAATTTCTAACTTAGTGCGTAATTTCTGATTTATTAACACTAAAACATTTGGAGTTAGGGTTTAATTTTTATATTTTATTATTATTCAGAAATTAACAATTTTATTCAGAAAGTGACAGTTACAGACATTTCTAATTATAATTTTGTAGTGTTTGGACTAATCAGACATACATGTATTCATTATATTTAATTAATAATCCAGCAACCTCCCTCACCCAAACCCCAGACTCTAGAGGTGCTTAAATGTCTGGGAACGACCTCCAGGCCCCTGGTTACCATGGCAACCAGGGCACCTCAGCCAGACCAGATAAACTTTATGACCTAAAAGTATGTAGAGAGAATCTCCCCCCCTCCTACTAATTCTCTCTAAAACAGACACATACTGCTATAGGAAATGACATCTTTCATTAATTCATAGAGAGTTTTCTATGACCTAAATTAAACCCTGCGGCTCGTGACGATACATTGATGTGTAAAGACACAAAACGATCGGTCAGTGCATGAAACTGAACAGTATTTATATAGTTTTTTTTACGTCTGATTTACCGCAATGTCCGAACTATCCTGAGAGCGTTCTGAACAGCCGGCGCGTGACGCGTCTTCTTCTTTGATGAGTGCATTACCGCCACCTATCTCTCAAATGGACCATTGACACTGTATCTACAATCTCAATTAGGAGTGTCAATGGTCCATTTGAGAGATAGGTGGCGGTTTTACTGAAGAAACAAAGTCACCTACATCTTGGATGCCCTGGGGGTAAGCAGATAAACATCAAAATTTAATTTTTGGCTGAACTATCCCTTTAATTCAGTCTCAACAACATGGTTATTTAATGGCTAAAACTATGTATAATTTCTAACTTAGTGCGTAATTTCTGATTTATTAACACTAAAACATTTGGAGTTAGGGTTTAATTTTTATATTTTATTATTATTCAGAAATTAACAATTTTATTCAGAAAGTGACAGTTACAGACATTTCTAATTATAATTTTGTAGTGTTTGGACTAATCAGACATACATGTATTCATTATATTTAATTAATAATCCAGCAACCTCCCTCACCCAAACCCCAGACTCTAGAGGTGCTTAAATGTCTGGGAACGACCTCCAGGCCCCTGGTTACCATGGCAACCAGGGCACCTCAGCCAGACCAGATAAACTTTATGACCTAAAAGTATGTAGAGAGAATCTCCCCCCCTCCTACTAATTCTCTCTAAAACAGACACATACTGCTATAGGAAATGACATCTTTCATTAATTCATAGAGAGTTTTCTATGACCTTCCTATCATGCCTATCCCCAGGTCATTGTGTATGATTATTACATTCTTGTATATGGTCTTGTGTATTGTATACTGTTTTATGCATGCTTATGATAGATCACTAGTTAATATCACCTCACTTATACCATGTTTGGTCTCTATGAATTTGCATTCTGATGATTTAAACTAGAGTGTATATTATATGTTGAGACCTATGCAACATATTAATGTTCTAAGAATCTTTAATAGTTTGTTTATCAACATCCAATCTAGTTACATATGCAAAATACCATGCTTGAAATCAAAGAGTCGTAAACTTTCCCTCCAAACGTTCAAGACACCATTGGCTCTTTGATTCCCCGGAGGTGTGACCTCGATAGAAGATAAAGGCAATCACATCAGTGACCCGCCTCCAGTCTAGGTTCTTTTAGATTCTGAGAAGGTGACGATGCTGAGCTAGAGTCTTCGAAGAACCCCTACGTTTTTGCCAGGCTGCGGCCTTGTATTTCCATTCACCAACGATCCTCGGATCTCAGCTGATGCCTCTCTAGCTATGCGCTCTTTTCTCATCACTTTCCATCTGGGAGAAAACTCTCCAGACCACCACAGAGTCAGAATAACATCTTTTTGGAGTTCATCACTCTTCAAACCCGGAAGAACGTGATCGTGACTTCAACACTACCCAACCTCCAAATCATCAAGACTTTCATCCGAGACTGCATCTGGATGCTCGTTCAACGGCCAAGGCAATGCAAGTATCGTACATTTAACTAAACGAAACAGAGGTTTAGAATAAGCTGTAGTCCCCATTCTAAAACCGCGCTGATGGTTTCACTCAGGTGGTGAACTCACTCATTTTTCATAACTGCATTCTCTGGTTTCTCTAACGGCTTTCGTTCATCCATTTAAACTCCACCCATGTATGAGTGATGTATGTTGTTTGTTTAGATTAGTTATGTGTTAGTGTATAGTTAATAAAACTTTTGTGCACAACTTACATGAGTTTCTGGTTCTGTCACCGCTTGTGAATAGTGTCCCTTTTACGATCCGATCTATAGCTACATACTCTAATGCATTGGTACTGTGGCCACAAAAATATCCTTTCTTATAGTTGATTTGAAATTACATTGAATATTTGCTGGACGAACAGATTAGTTAATTGCAATATTAATTCTGCTACAGTTACTACTGGCAGCGGAGGTAAATAATTGTAATTAATTATAATTAATTGTAATTATTTATATACATTTCCCTTTTGAGCTAATTTGCTACAATTTATAGTTACAAAATGTTTTTATTACAAATATACAGTATGATGTTCTTTTGTACTTTCCATTTATCAAAGAATCTTAAGAGAGAGAGAGAGAGCAATGAAGTTTGTCCACAAAATGTTAAGCAGAACAAAGGTTTTCAAAATAGATAATAAGAAATGTTTCTTAAGGCACCAAATCAGCATATTCAAATGATTTCTGAGTGATCATGTGACACTGAAGACTCAAGAAATGGCTGCTAAAAATTCAGCGTTGCCATCACAGGATTAAATTACATTTACAAGATTTTAAAATATAAAACTAAATTGTAATAATTTTTCACAATGTTACTGTAAAGGGGCGAACGAGATGAGAGACGTGCGGATCCATCTGCAAGGCTTTATTTAAAGACATGGTGAACACAGGCAAGAGTCGGACAATGGCAGAGGTATATAGAGGGCAAGACTGAAGAATAATCCGAAACAGAGGCGATGTTCCAGGTGAAGGGTTAACAGTATCCGAACAGGGCGAGATGAGAGGGGTAATCCAAGACAGGCGATATAGTTCAGGGCAGGCAGAGATCAGACCAAAACGAAATAACAGGCAAGGATCAAGACATGGGTAAACAGACTATGAACAAGACTAAAGCTATGTTTCCATCACCCTATTTCAATGCGCATTTTGAAGTATCGCATGAGAAACGAGTGATGGAAACGCCAAATTTTGAATAAAAATCCCTTAATTCGCAAAAAAGTTTTTACGCTCGCTTGAGGTGGTTTTCGACTTGTGCAAAAAAGGGTTGATGCAAATAATGGGAGATGGAAATGCATTTTGCGAATAAATTCCTCCAAGTGCATCAAAAACGTCATGTGACTTTGCGCTATGGGATGGCAAAACCTGACTAACCAGCGGACCGATCTCATTCCACAGCATCTGAAATGTTGTTAGTCATTCAGAAATGCACAAGCAAAGTCTGTCATCAAAGTATTTCTGTATAATTGCCTCCCAGAAATGTCTTGCACGATGCGTTCCCAAACAGCAGACATCCACCTCCGAAATCAATGACCGCATTCATTGTGTTTCGTCTGCTCACTATGAGGCGCAAGTCATTTATTATATATGAAAATTATTATATTCTCCTACTTTTCTTAGTGATTTATAGTGCCAGTTTATCAGGAAGTGACGATTTTGTTCTCTTTGACTTGTTGGATGGAAACGATGCTTGTTCGCAAATGTTTTATGTGATATTCCAGTTTTGCGCATAAGTTAAATTCACAACTTTGGATGGAAACCCGGCTTAAGGATAGGAATGGCTCCGTAAAGTAGCTACCGCTTACACAGTGATAAATGCTAAACAATACTCGGCCCTGAACAGTGGTTAGGGCCGCGTATTTAAAGTGTGTGTGATTGGTTGCAGGTGAGTGCGTAATCAGTGCAATGAAATATGGGAAATGTAGTCCAGGGTGATGTGTGACAATCTGTGTGTGTGAGTGTCTATATAACGGGAGGGCGACCTCTGGTGGCAAGCGAACAGAAGTCCATGGACAGGATTCGTGATAATTACAGTTTTTACAGTTTTTAATTTTTGATTAAATAAATGCAGCCTTGATGAGCATATATGACTTCTTTCAAAAACATTAAAAAATATTCCTGACAAAATTATACCCTATGGTAGAGTACAGTATGTATGTATACACTATGTATGTTTCCTCAAACTCAAAGTGATACATGATGTGTGTTGAAAGTGACAACTTGCGCTTCCTCTGTGTGTGTGTGTGTGTGTGTGTGTGTGTGTGTGTGTGTGTCGGCACTGTGGGCTAATATAGGTCAGCATCTACTGTAATAAGTGTAATCAGCAGGTGTAGACTTTAAGTAAATTGCCATGACTTTATAAATATTTAAAGAGGTGATGTCAAAGACAAAAGAAAAAAAAGGAAATGCAGGTGAAATAAACCATAAATAAAGTCTGCAGCATATCCTTTATTCCTGATCATAGTGGAATGTTACAATTTAACCCTTGTGTTTAATAGCTCAAAAACATTGTCAACATTGAATTGCAGGGTTGATCATTTATGACTTACAATATGTCTAAGTCTTATGAAACCCAGAATTTATAATTTGGTTCAAACATCCTCCTTGGAAAATGTCACAACATGAGGGCTAATAAAATATTCACTAAAAATCTGTAATTTGTATAAATGTTTCATTATTTGCTCATCAGCTCTCATACATAATCTATAAATGTGTCTTACACTCTCTGTCTTTATAAAGCTTTGATTGTTTTATCCTGCAGTGCTCAACCAGCGTCCAAGTTCGGGTCCAGTTGTTATTCTAGGTTGATTACTCAGGTTTGTTTCATTGATTTGGCGTGGATTCATTCAGCACCTGAACCCTTTTATTTATTTATTTTATTATTATTATTTGTTTTTTTATTATTATTTATTTATTTATTTGTTTATTTTATGATTTCTGAGTGGTACACAAATATACAGTACATTTATTCTATATAAGTACAAACTTGAATAGTTCCTTTTGGATAGGAAAATAAAATAAATAAAAAAAATACAAGGAAAAAGAAAACATTTTAATCCTACAATCCTACTAAGAGATTCACAGTTTAATTATGATGAGTTTGTGTGCTGATTGGCTGCAACAGAAATGGGTCAGGGATCAGGATGAGCAGTGGGGTTTTGCCCCAGAGTAAAAATGCATAACATCCTTTTATCAGCATTCAAGATGCAAAAAAGCACATGCTTTAGTCTCTCCATAGGGCAAACAGTAACTCATACATGTAGCCCTGCCGAGCTGCTGTAAGAATATGGCATCCTTAACAGTTACAGACTGACTTTATAATTTAGGTCAATGTGATGCCTATGGCAGGCACAACAAAGCTGCATGCTTCCAACAACTTCTCAACAGCATGTTTTCAGGTTTATTTTAAGACAGTCAGTTATGGCTAACATTTTATTCTCTTTTGCCAGTGGAAATAATATTATAGCATAAACAGTAGCATAGTGAGACGCCACACTGGCTGATTTGTTGCAATGCTAAGGTAAAGTCTTTATGTACAGTAAACTGGGTGCTTAAACCCCAGGAATATTTCAAATGTGTCAGTGTATTGAAACAAAATGTGCCAGACTGGCATTGCCGGTTCATTTACAAAAGCTACATAAGAAAATAACGGTATGGTATTGACATAAAAAAAAGCAAACAGCCTTTTAAGTATGTGAATTAAATGAGAATTAGTCTACAATTTATACATTATTTTAATTGTTTGTTGAGCAAATTCAATTTAAATTAAATTCAATTAATTGTGCTGTTTGTTTGTTAATGTGTTGGTTTTGGGAAGGTCGGTAATTGAATACAGCACACTTCTGATTGTTGGATTATTTATCTGCAGTCGATGCTGAATAACAGATGATGCGACACAAACCAGATCAAATCTTCATGCATTAGCATTAGAGCTTGAAGGAATGCTTTGCTTTATTTGTTGGCAACACAAATTTGTGTTGTGGTTACCTGTATTTATTCACCTGTATATAACATCTTATTACATTTGAAATATTAACCTAAATACAATTATTTAATAA
>NW_015539897.1:68218-70873 GCF_001515605.1 Sinocyclocheilus anshuiensis | reverse complement strand
ATTAAAAGTCTGATTGTGAAAATGCAAATGTATGGCAAGCAGTAAATGCTGAAAATACTCAAAAACAATTATACATATTCTTGCATACTTTCTTGTCTAAACTAATTCTAAAAAAAGGTTTGCATATTAAAAGATGCAATTGGGGAGGAAATAAACAACAAAAGATTATGAGAAAAAGGGAGATGTGTTCATCAAAATCATGAGGCTTTTTATTTGTCTTTAAAACACTTACTACTTCCACTCTGTGGAGTCTCAACACTGAATGCTTGTGCTGAGCACCATTTTCCAGTGATGTTGAGACGGTTTTTGGTTTAAAGAACACTCAAGTGTATATATAAATTATAAGTATGCAGTATCTAACTGATCTTAAAGCTTTGTTTAAACCTCCTTGTTTCACTACCTTCAAAACTGTTAAAAAAATGACAGTAACAAATCTACAATGATATCTTTAAATTGGCTTTACAGTTTGCCTTTTTTTAACCTCATTTGTGACTCAAATAAAAAGCAATTAAATATAAAAGACTTACCAAAACCAAGCAGAATGGCATGAAACTGTTGTCTAAGGGTTTGTATTTCTGCCAAGTTTAAAGGAGTATCAGATGACAAAGTGAGCTTATTGCTCATCTTTCCGCAACTGCTTCAAAGAAGCACAATAGATGGTAGATGACATTTATTCCTATTCATGCAGTGAAAAAGTGTGTAGCTTTTAGAAGCTGTAGGGTCTGTGGAGACAATTTAAGGCCCTGGGCTCATTTCAGAGGCACAGTTTTCCTGTCAACTCTGTGAACTCTGATTGATCTAACAACTGATGCTGCAGCTTCCATCCTTATCTAAAGTTTTACTTTAAATAATTAATCATTTCTTTTACAGTGGACCCCACACTAGTTTACAAGGAGTCCTGTGCTTTGAATTTTTTTTCTAGTTTTTATTTATTTTTATTCTATTATGTATTTCTTCACTGTTTATACCTTGTTTTATTGTTAAACCTTTTTTTTTAAATGAACATCCTCTGGCATAGTAGTATCCTTAGGGATTAATAATTTCTTTCTCTCTCTCTTTCTTTCTTTCTTTCTTTCTTGTCAATGTTAGGTATTAATAGTGATATACAATATCTGTTTTGTTTTAAACATAATTTGAGTAACAATTATTAATTATAGAATTATAGAATAGAATAATTATATTATAGAATAATTCATGTACTGATTTTGATCTCTGTGGGAGTGTCTGTTGTTTGGAAGCAGGTGTTATGGAAAGTCGAGTGTGTTTGAGGATAATGTACGGTGAGCTGGTCAATATCCGTAAATAAAAGCTGAAAGGATGATCAGGATCCAGATGCAGAAAGAGAGGTCCTAAGTCTTTTTTTTTTCACACTGCAATAATGTTACAGTAATATCAATACTGAATTCCACATACCCTATATTAATTCACTCTATATTAGTTAAATGGGATTAGGGTTGCAAAATTCCGGGAATTTTCAAGACTGGAAACTTTCCATGGGAATTAACTGGAAAATATGGGAATTAACGGGAATTCATCGGAATAAACTGGAAATTTGCAAAATAGCAGGAACTGGGGACTTAAATGTAGTTGAGAACGATTCTTGCAGCATAATCTTGGTTAAAACAACCTGATTTAATGCAATTTCAGTTTAATTTCTGCCCTACACATTGCTCCATCACATGCACACATGCACACAGCTTACTGCAGGGCTATTGAGGCCACACCCCCTACATGCACCGTCCTTTCCTACATAACATGAACAGATAATTTCTTAAATCCTGCACACAAAATATAAAAATGTCCATCTTGGTAAGTATTCATGTAAATTACATAAATATTAAAAAAAAAAATTGTTTAAAACTTCCTTGTGCTGTGTGTAATATACTGTGCAAATAAATTAGGCTATACCATTGAAAAAACAAATACACTGACTGAACAAACCATAGACTGGAACAAACATTTAGGTGATATAATAATAAAACAGAAGTCTAAAAATGACCCTCCCCCCACACAATCCCCTCTAGTCACCTATAAGAAGGGGATTCCCCTCCATTTTCTCTGAAGACACACTTGTAGCCCAAAGACTACATCTAAGTTTTGATATTCTAAATATATTTGATCTATGGGATTCAAGTTTAACTAGTAAATACCAAAAAGTGTTTTTACAGTAGCTAGCTAGCCAGTAAAATCAAGATATGAAAAATTGAAGCGAGTTAGCACTATTTCATTGACAATTTATGAGGTATAAACTAGCTCAAGCTGTGATGCTCTTTCTGCTAGTAGACTACTGGTCAAAAGTTTGGAAACATTACTATTTTAATGTTTTAAACATTGCATATCTTTTGCTCATCAAGGCTTCATTTATTTGATCAAAAATACAGAACAAAACAGTAATATTGTGCCGTATTACTGGTATTACAATATAAAATAATGGTTTTCTGTTTTAATATACTTTAAAATATAATGTATTTCTGTTATGCAAAGCTGAATTTTGAACACCATTACTCCAGTCTTCAGTGTCACATGATTCTTCAGAAATAATTATAATATGCTTATTTATAGTCAGTTTTTGGAAACAGCTGTTTAATATATATATATATATATATATATATATATATATATATTAAAAAAAATAGAAATATAATATAAATATGA
>NW_015539897.1:59804-67865 GCF_001515605.1 Sinocyclocheilus anshuiensis | reverse complement strand
TTTTAAAATTTGTATTAGTTTGCATGCATGTGAGCCTATGATCAAGCAAAATGTTTATATTTATGTTTGTATGTGATAGTTTTATACATTTCCCCAAATTTTCAATTAATTCCAAAAAATTCCCGTAAATTCCCATAAATTCCTGTGCCCGGTTGCATAAAGCACCTTAAGTGTAATTTTCCCTTAAGATCGCCCTTTAGTTTCCCTTACACTTAAGGGTGTTGCATAAAATATCCCTTAAATGTTACTTAACGGTTTCTTTAGGTGAAACGTCATAAATCCTTAGAATTTCTCTTAAGTATCCCTTAAACCCAATAAGTGTTGCATAAAGCCCCTTAACTGTCATTTTCCTAAGGATAACATAAGGGTTGGAAAATGTCACCTTAAGTAACAGATTTAGATTTGTGCATTTATTCACATATAAACATTGATCAAATTACATACAGCACATAACGTTAATTAGCTCAAACGTGAGTTTTTATCTACAAACTCTATTTTATCTATATTCCATAATATTTTATTACTGTATTTTCCTATATATTACCTGGAGATGACTTGAAAAACACACATAAAACATATATTGTTGCAATCGTGAGTTTATTGTGTTTACGGTTCTGCTTTTTAGCTTTTTAGTTCTCAGCTTATTAGGTAGACTACTTCTATGAATCCGGTTTGGACTTTCAGCCCGAGAGTGCCCTCCGGCTTCGAGTTAGGGAACGAGGGTTACCATACGTAACCGAGACGTTTTGAGTGAATTATCAGTTTGAGTTTCCGTCTCGTCTGGTCCTTCTCTTTCATATTTGGATTTCTTTTTTGTTTTCCTTATCCATGTTGTATTGTTTTCTGTAAAAATTTACACCGCTATCTGCATTAACAAATAACGTGACTGTGACGAAAGGGGCTGGGCCGAGAGCCATGGGAACGGAGTGAGTCCGGTGGAGTAAATGCTAATGCACGACACTGTAACAGAGACGCTGGAGTTTGGTAGAGGAGCTCCGGAAGGATAAAAGGAGGAGTGACGACAGTGTTGGACGAGAGAGGACCAAGCCTGGATTTTATTTTGTGTTTTGGTTCTGTTTGTGCGCGACAGTCGTCCGCGAGGGTCTGTCGCACTATTTTGTGTTTATTTTATTATTAAAGTTTTGTTTAAATGTTAAAAAAAAAAAATAAAAAGTGTGTTCCGGTTCCCAGACACACTGCCACTCGGCCCTCCACCACCTGGGTAAACTCTTCCGCGATGCCAGGCGGCAGTCCTCCGGCCGGGTTCGGGCAGCCGGCAGGAGTCCCCCGTTCCCTGCTCCTCCCCATCATGGCAGATGGCAGCAGTCTCCGGCCTCAGGCGAACGGCGGCAACTCCTCCGCTCCCTCACGGACAGCAGCTGTCCCTCCACAGCCCAGGCGGCCGGCAGCGAGTTCGTCCGCCTCCCCGGCAACTCACTCCAGCCCACCGCCTCAAGCCTCCATGGCGGCAGACTGCTCCGCCATGCTCGATGGCACCTCGGACTCACCACAGCGGCGAGGGATCTCTGGCAGCGTGTCCCTCCTTCCTTCCGGGTTTCGGCACCAATGTAACAACGTTCGTAGGTCGGGAAGAAGGAGGCAGGAACCGGCGAACGTTCAAACAAAACTTTAATAATAAAATAAACACAAAACACAAAATAAAATCCAGGCTTGGTCCTCTCTCGTCCAACACTGTCGTCACTCCTCCTTTTATCCTTCCGGAGCTCCTCCATGGGACTCGAGACCGGTGAGTGGCGCAGGTGTCGTGGAGCATTTACTCCACCGGCCTCGCTCCGTTCCCACGACTCTCGGCCCCACCCCTCTCGTCACAGTGACCATGGCAACAGTCGATTTTTTTAATGGCAAAACCTGGGTCGCTGTTGTGAAACGCTTAACGGTTTCCCTTTGCTAAGGGACGTGTTTAAGGGATTATATGCAACACCCTTAGATCATTCCCTTAGGTATGGGGAAATCACGCCTTAAGTCTCATACTTAAGGGAAAAACGTAAGGTGCTTTATGCAACTGGGCACTGGTAAGTTTCAAACTTGGAATATTTCCAAAATTCCCCAGACGAAGTTCCCATGGAAAGTTTCCGGAAATTTTCCGCCCCTTTGCAACCCTAAATGGGATACTAGCAGTACTTGAAACACCTGTTATTTTAACCAGAAAGTTGGCAAATGGTCTAAATTCATAATGAAGTTTCATTGGGTTCACAATCCATTAGCATTCCCATTCATCTCAGTGGCAGGAGCTCGGCTATACCTCATGACCCTTCCTGAGAACGTGACCTGCATGCTGCCATCTTTGCGAATGGAACCACAGAACTTTTTAAGCCAATCTCCTGAGCTGTAAATATCATGTGACTGATAATGCTTGAGAAGTAGCCTTTATGACAACACTGATGATACCATAAGAATACTGTAGGGGAGCGCGGGGCACAAAGTAACGCAGGGTTAGTTGTAACACACGTGGTTTGAATATTTCCACACATGCTAGCATAACAAAATTTACAGTATTTATTAGTTACCATAGTCTTCACACACAGACGAAACTTACTAGAGAAGTGTGAAATAATATAATATAGGGGAGCGCGATGCACAAAGTAACGGGGGGTTAGTTGTAACACGTGGTTTGAATATTTATTTTACCATAGTAAATTAAAATTCTGGCTTAAGTAAAATTTTTTATCTCAGTTTTTATTAATCATTTAAAATGAGACAAATCTGCTATTATTTTAATCTCCAATCTGTTATTTGTCAGTTCAGATCGTTTTTTAATGCTTTGATAACTATCAGAAGACAGCAACTGGTTTTAAACTCCAGTTGCGAAGATGGGGCACGTTGTAACACTGCATTATAATGTGCTATTCTATGACATTAGCGATGCAATTTACACTATTTAATGAATTGTAATGAGAAACAATTAGAAACAGGTGAATAAAGACTGACAGTCAATGTTTAATGTTTAGAAATGATTATTTCAAGAAATGTAAAGCATTGTGGCTTGTTTATGTGGGCCGACCGAAGCATGGTTGCAATGTGTTCATTGTCAAACTCCAAAATCAGATTATTTTTAATTCTTAAAAAAATGCCATTATTTTATTTGAAAAAAATACTTCTTTTATTTTATTTAACAAAATATTTTAGTTTGCCTTGTATATTTTTTTAATTCAATCAGATAACATTTTAAGCTGTCATATATGGTCATGTTACAACGTGCCCCTCAGATGTTACAATGTACCCCACCTACGAGGCATGTTGTCACATTTCACTTCCATTTTTTGAGGGTAAATAAAGAAAAACGTATACACTGTAATTATGAAACAAAGTGACATATTTGTACTAGACAAGTGTAAAATTACTGTGGATAAAAAAAATTATATTCTGCTCTATGTTCATTCAGGTAACACTTTATTTTAAAGTGTCCTTGTTACACACGTTACATGTACTTACTATTGTAATAACAATTAATTATGCATAATTACAAGTAATCCTAAACCAAACCCTAATCCCAACCCTAACCTTATAGTAAGTACATGTAGTTAATAAATATTACTCAGTACTTAAATGTATAATTACACTGTAACAAGGACACCTTAAAATAAAGTGTAACCTACATTCACAAAGCCTTCAGTAGAAAATGATCCTGAGCTGTGAAGACAGCACATAGGGAAAAATAAATAAATAAATACATATGTATGTATGTATGCACCATCATCAGAGACATTCTGTTCGGACAGAATTAAAATTCACAGACGCTTGTTTTTACTAGATAAGAACTAGTCCTGTCTGAAAAAGGCTAACAGTTTTCATTCTGCTGTCATGAAACAATATGGCTCTGTGAGTTAATACAATACATTTTTTATAAACAATAGCCCACTTGAGGATGTTGAGGAAGCTGTTCCTTGATTTTTTTTTTTTTTTTGTGTGCCATGTTTAGCTTCAAGTTACAGCACTTAAATGTCTGATTTGTTGGCCGAAAATGCCCTGCCCCGGGCAGACTGTCCATTTGTTCATGCAATTTTTATTCTCTATCTCTCAGAAGACCCAGCCTAAAAGGATTAAACCATGAGCATAAGTCCATTTACATCATAAATCCATTCAAATGTTTTGCCAAACAGACTCATAGACTGGTTATATTTGATTATGGTCTAAAGTTTTGTTCCATTTCGTCTTTAATGTCTTTTGAAATAAAGCTATAGAGCATAATTGGACACTAAGCTGTTTTGTGTGAAATTTCATGGGCGAAGGGCGAATGGCTGTTGTCAAGTTTGCTTCTCAATGCCTTTCCACTTCAATGTGTTTTAAATGACTCTGATGCTGCACTGGCATCTAGCTGACAGTGAAAGGAAGCCAATGTCTGAAACAAATGAGGAAATTAGTTTTTAATAATTCGGGGTTAATCATCCATTCAACAGGCCCCACTTCATTGCATGCCAACTACAGTGGGTACGGAAAGTATTCAGACCATGATCAGAAGAAATGGACAGCACCTGAGTTAAATATATGAGTGTCACAGCAAAGGGTCTGAATACTTAGGACCATGTGATATTTCAGTTTTTCTTTTTTAATAAATCTGCAAAAATCTCAACAATTCTGTGTTTTTCTGTCAATATGGGGTGCTGTGTGTACATTAATGAGGAAAAAAAATTAACTTAAATGATTTTAGCAAATGGCTGCAATATAACAAAGAGTGAAAAATTTAAGGGGGTCTGAATACTTTCCGTACCCACTGTATATTGACATTCATGCTTCCAGTACATTTCTCTTCACTATGAATGTAAGATTAAGGAAAAAAGGTTTTTCTTTAGTTTGTCAAAAATAAATTTCTGAAATTAATTACTGACAAAAGCTATAAATTCTAATGAAGTTAAATGGGCTCCTTGATTTTTTTTTTTTTATGAACAAAACATGCCCTCAACAGCTCTTTGAGGCTTTCAGTAAAAGTGCTCTTATAAACAAAGTAATATGAATTAAATTATCATGACATATAAAGAATATAAGAGAAATGTGCTGGAAGCATGAATCTTCAGTGATGACTAATCTGATAAAAGATATTATAAAATGATGCTGATGGCTTACAGTAAAAATCAGTTATATGATTTTGTCAGACATCAAACATATAAGACAAAACTTCTAAAACCCAATAAAAGTTGCTTATATTTCTTTAAAAATACCATTAGTTATGCAACATGTATTTTTGCATGTTTTTTGATTATTTGGTTTTTAAAGTTTTTTAAAAACTTTACTCAGTAATTTCAAAATATATGCAAAGACATATTGTTTCTGTTTTGTGAGTTTTTGAATGCATATTCCTTCACAAACATCTAGTACTGTATGAGCTGCATGTAGGCAAAAAGGAATCATATTCATCCCACAAGGTTTTTTATATATGGTGGTCTTGTTCATATATCACATTTGACTTTAAATTTATGTCTGAGCAGTCACGCTGTGGAAATTAAAAAAGTGGCATTTCAGCCATTTGGTTAATTTTCAGCTCAATTTGAATGGTAAAAATTGTATTTTCCAGGGAAGCTGGAAGTGTCGCCTCCAAGCATTTGTTTGTAAACAGTAATTTAATCTATAAACATCTGTTTAGTCAGGATGTTTAGTCCATGCTGATCATACAGCTAGTTTCAGTAGTCTATCATTTGAGGGATGCTCCAGGCCTCTGTCTGGTATTTCTGGATTAAACAGGGCTATTAAAAAATTCAAGTGTGAAATGGAAAAATTATCTGCCTCCCGCTCCTTAAACATGCCCTCGGACCTACAGCATGGGTGACGGCTTATCATTAATTTATGGCATATTAGCCAAAGAAATGAGAATCAGCCATGCAACGTAAAGCGAGGATCATCCTCTTGTGAGAGGCAATGTGGAAATCATCCCGAGATGCTGCTTATAGAGCGAGACAGTACTTTCTGGGTCTGTCCGTTCCACCTGCTCTCATATTTTCTTCATCACTGCTCTCAGAAATCCCTCACAGGCAGGGCTGGATTGATAATCTGGCATACCAGCAGCCCATTGGTTTGCATTGTATTGCTGTATTTGCTAGAAATACATGGAAATCCTGAAGTCTATAAACAGGACGTTAACAGAAGGCAGAAACAGGACACGAGAATAGATGCGCTACCAGAGGAAATACTGTACCAGACAGAGCAAGCTCACTGTTCGCAATGCTCGAAACATTGGAAGAAAATACTATATATTGAATTGGGGCTGGAAGATTATATGAATGTATCTCTGAAGGGAACTGACTGTCTTCAGAAAAGTTTTGATGGCATTTTCTTTTCATCTTACCTCCTTATAATGCATATGAATGTAGCGTTAATAAGCGTACCTCTTCTTTGTTTACAGCGGTAAACTGGCATAGAGTGAATTTGCATTTTTAGCATACTTAAAGGGGTCATATGATGCGAAACTACTTTGTTTGGCCTTCCAAAAGAGGACGATATCCGCTTCGTCATGCCTAGAGCTGATCCGTGCTGGTCGTTGAGGAAATACATCAACTTCGCGCTGTGGATCGCCGGATCAACTTTCACCGTGGACGAAGCGGAGTCCAGCCAGGGGTCGTCACGTGTGGTTGCTGCAAGCCTGCCGGCCGCGCCGTTATCAAGCAAATGAGAACATAATAAAACCACTATTATAACATTTGAAATCATATTTTGTCAAAGTTTACCACTTCATTCTGAGGTCAAGCCTGAAAATGGTGTTATAAAGGGGAGACCTAGTGAAAGCATTTTATTAGCTCTGTTACAGCCAGATACCATTCTATTTTTGGGGTGTAGAACAATTACACACAGTCAGAAAGTGTATAATTTAAATGAAGGGAGCATTTTTTAATTATAAGCAAAATCCATTTGAGGTCAGTCTAAAAATGAATAGAAATATTAATTAAAATAGTAATTAAATAAATGCCATTGACAGGGAGAAGGCTTGACAGCACTAAAGCATTTTGTTTTAAAAAATAATCGGTAACACTTTATTTCGATAGTCCACTTTAGACATTCTATTAACAGCAAGTAACTTTGCAACTACATGTCAACTAGCAGTTAGTAGAGTATTAGTAGACTGTCTGCTTAATATCTTCTAACACTTTCTTTGTCAACATTCTACTAACCCTAAACCTACCCTAACAGTCTACTCTGAGAGTTAGTAGACATGTAGTTGCAAATTAATGAGAATTAGTTGACATGTAATTGACATGTAGTTAGTTAGTAGAATGTCTAAAGTGGACTATCGAAATAAAGTGTAACCAAATAATCTTGTAATTTTGTAATTCAGCCTGATTAATTGATTATGTGTGTACATGTTTAACCCCTATTGTGGGGACTAAATATTCACCTGTTTTTTTTTTCACATTTTTGGGACTGACACTTATGGCCCATAGTCAGGCTGAATGTGGCTAAATGTGCCGTTTCTCAACCAGATTCGGGCCAGATCCGCAGATCCAAAGCCTAGCCAAATCTGGCAACCATTACTAGGCCAGAGCTGGCTCACTTCTGGCGAGCCGCTGCCAGCACACAGCCGAGTGAGCCGACACTCAGCCACATTCGGCCCGATTCCGCTGGCTACCTGGGACCGCTGGCTTACATTGTTAACATTATCAAGTGTCTAAATGACCGATTTTACTTCCAAGTTTTAAGTAAACATGCAAAAATAAAACGTTAAACCTTTACTTGGCTAGTTAACTAAAATAAAACGCTCAACTGCACATACCCCTGCTGAATCGTAACTTGAACGGAGTGTCCCGCATGGGAGGAGTTCGCTGCCAGGAAAGTCTCAAAAATACACACACAAATCCAAGGCGATTCACATTCACAGCCCATGATAAACTCGTGAATTTTTAAACATTAAAAAATGTTGTAAACAGTTGTACATGTCAGACTCTGTTCCATGTTTTGTGTGTGTCCTGCTCCCCATGTGCCTTCCCATGCCCTTATTTGGTTAGTTTCCTGTTCCTGTCCTGATTAGTTTAGTTAATTTTTCCCAGGTGTTTCCCTTGATGTTTCATTGCTCCCAGGTGTGTCTCGTCATCCCCTCCTCCTGTGTGTGTGTATAAA
>NW_015539897.1:55329-59773 GCF_001515605.1 Sinocyclocheilus anshuiensis | reverse complement strand
TTCCTCGTGTGTGTGCATCGTGACAGAACAGCGGACCTAACAGTACGCGGCATCCCTTCCCCGTGTTTGATTTCCGTGTTTTTGTAAGTTTTTGTTGTAAAGTATTCTCCAGTGTCTCCTCGTTCCTCGTGTGTGTGCATCGTGACAGTACATATGTGAATTGTGTTTTGCATTTGTGAAATGTATTTTATGAATATGTATTCTTATTTTGTGCACGTGAATTTGCGTGTGAATTGGGTTACGCAATGTGTGCATCGCGTCTTTTGCATGAATTATTATTGAGATCATTCTGGCTCCATACTCAGAATGCCGTTAGAACCTTATAATTCCAAGGTGACGAATTGGTATCAGAATTGTATACACAGAATGTATACACAGTAGTTATAAACACACAGTATGTATATGTGTGTGTGTGTGTGTGTGTGTGTGTAGTGTCTGACGACTGGACCAATTCTGATCGCAGTGGTGGGACGCTTCGACCAAAACTGCCAGTGCTGATTTTTTGTCCCAGTCCATCCCTGCTTACAAGTGACAAATTGTCAATACACAAAAGAAAAAAAAAAACAATGTCTAAGTAGTAGGCACTTTCTACAAATATGGTACGCTTTAGTGCCCATTACTAAATGTAATGAAATTTGGCTATTGAATTTTGATGCTTATTTAATATTCATCACTGTAAAATTACAAATAACCCAAATTTGGTAACTGGGTGGAAAAAAAAATCAAATATATAATGAATGGAGAGTAAAAGAGTTGATATAACATGTTTTTGAAGGTTATGTACATGCTTTCACTGACCATTTGTTTAAAATGAATTGACCTTTTCAGGCTGTAATTTGTATTCTATTTATAGAAAGTAAAAGCACTTTTATGGGCAGAAAATACATATTTTGTATTAATTTCACACAGTCTGCTTGAACCACTGTCAAACGTCAAACTCTGCAGGGTATTAAATCCAGTTGACACTTGCGTAACTCATCATGTGACTCATTACAGTAATGGTTGAGGTAGCTGATCCATGTCCGTTTTGTTACTGTTCTCTAATTAAAAGTTAAAATGCAAATGAAGACTGAGGAAGTGTGCGAATGATGTAATGTCACTATATGATAAGATGTTGTATATAGCTCATGCTGTCACTCTTTGCTGTCATTGCACCTTGTTGTAGAACAGATTTGACTTCAATGTTTTGGTTAGTTTTCCTTCGTTTTAGCTGCAGCCTGAAACTGATTTTTTTCTCATAATTGTTCTCGAGTTTATCTAACCTATTCCAGTGGGTGCTCTCTGAGTTCATGTGACAGGCATTCATGAGGAAGTGGAGTCAGTCATTATAGCAGTCATACAGCTTTCATAATACTTATGAATTATGCTCTTTGTTTGAGTGCTTGCCTGGGGACACATGGCACAGCAATTGAAGAGCAATCACAGGCAAAGAGCAATTTAAGTTCAGAGGTCAACTAAAAGAGTTAAGTTCTCTTGTTCTTGTACTTTGTATGTTCTTCTTTATTTATATACTTGTATATGTACAATAGACTTTTACCACATGTTTATCATATTAGCATTAACACATCGAGACAGTAAAGTAAGACAAGTAATCAGTGTTAATTTCGTTGAAGAATCATTTTCGTCAACGACATTTTTTTCACAGACGACAACAAGACCATAACGAACTAAAACTATTTTTGAATGACAAAAACTATGACGTAAATCTATTGACATTTTCGTCAATGAATAAAAATGATACAAAAATGCTAGGGAGGGACGATTTGGGAAGAGATTCATTCAGAACAAATCTGCTGCGTGGTTTGGAGGTTAGATGTGTACATATGAACCGGCGGGACATAAGCTAACATACACTTGCTGCACGTCGCATAAAACATTAAAAAATGTCAATATGTGGGAGTAAGAAAAGAGCAGATGTTGATTATGTCTTAAGTGAATGTAAACAGTAAGTGAGAACGTGTATCAGTACATTGCATCCATTGCAGCTGTGCATTCCGTTTTAAAGGGATAGCAGCTGTTGCAAGCATTGTTAATTTCGTTGATGAATTATTTTCGTCATAATTGTCGTCAACGACATGTTTTTCACCGACGACAACGAGACGATAACGAACTAAAACTCTTTTTGAATGACAAAAACTATGACGTAAATCTATTGATATTTTCGTCAACGAATAAAAACGAGACGAAAATGTTAGGGAGGGACGATTTGGGAAGAGATTCATTCAGAACGAATCTGCTGCGTGGGTCGGAGGTTAGATGCGTACATATGAACCGGCGGGACATAAGCTAAGATACACTTGCTGCACGTCGCATAAAACATTAAAAAATGTCAATATGTGGGAGTAAGAAAAGAGCAGATGTTGATTATGTCTTAAGTGAATGTAAACAGTAAGTGAGAACGTGTATCAGTACATTGCATCCATTGCAGCTGTGCATTCCGTTTTAAAGGGATAGCAGCCTAATTTAGTTGCTATTGTCCGAGTCACTGATGTTAATCAAGCAACAAAAGAAAGACAGAAAATCACGCACTGCTCTTGACTGAAAAACTTTAGTAGCCCTAAAGATTAATCTAAATTTATTTATAGAAATAAATATGTCTGCTTGAAAGAAGAATACGGTAAACAAGTTGCTATAAAGAATGCATAATTAGCTATACTCTAATTAATAATTGATTTGTTAAATCTAATGAACAAATGTGTGTCCGATTGGTCCAAATGCTACAGATATTTAGTCGACTAAAACAAGACTAAAACTAAAATCAATTCAGATGACTAAAATATGACTAAAACTAAGTGGCATTTTAATCAAAAGACTATGACTAAAACTAAATAAAAATTTGCTGTCAAAATTAACACTGCAGGTAATGAAAAGAAGAGAGAGAGAGGAGATCATGGGAACATGACACACACCATTGTGTGTTGGAGCACACACACTGACCATAATACCACCACTCATACCGTACCTTTTCCATGATTTTTATTTTATTTTTATTCATTTTTAAATAGTAAACGAAATTATTTACTTAGATTTTTAAATAGTTTTTATATCAGGAGTGTTCTACAGTACATGGGGTTCGCCAATGGTTGTTTGAAAAAAAAAAAAAAATCTCAAGTAAACCAGTACACTTACATGGCAATTTGTAATTATTTTAAGTTTTGGTTAATTAGTGGCAAATTCAAACAATAGGCTTACACCCCAATGATATTTTAGGCGTGGACCTTCGTGCTTTCTAAAAATTCTAAAAAACTAAACTGGGTATGTTTTCTCATGAGATTGGGCTGTGTAAACTTCGACCTAAGGTTAAGAAGCTAAGGTTAAGAAACTAAAGTTTTGCTAAATAATTCATGGTCACTCCCTCACTACAAAACATCTTATTTCTTACTCAGTATTTGTGTCTTGTTTTACAGGACAAATATCAAAACATTCTTAAAACAAGATACATTTACTTGAAAATCAAAAATGACCTCAGACATTAAGCCCTGTTTTCTGAAATGTGTATCAAAATTTCAGTTATAAATTTCAGTTATATAGCCTAATATTATACAAATGATTATTAATATATTTTTTTTTATTTATTTGTTTATTTTTACTGCTTTCATATCTGTTTCTTACAGACTACAGCTTCTTCCCATCTGAAGCGCAAAACATGGCACCTCTGTTAACAATTTTTTGCACTAGCTAATCAGGAGCTTTACTTAAAGGGGTCCTATTATGCTCTTTTACAAAGTCTTGATTTTGTTTTGGGGGTGTACTAGAACATGCTCTCATGCTTGGTGGTTCGAAAAACACATTATTTTTCACATAATTTACATTATTAAAATACCTTTCTCCACAGCCTGGCACAAACGGCTCGATTAGTTCCGGCTTTGATGAAGGTCCGCCTTCCGAAAAACAAAATGTGTTGTGATTGGTTAGCTGTCCCAGTGCGTTGTGATTGGCGAACAGCTTAGACGGTGTTTCAGTACTGCAACGCCCCTTGCTCCGTCTTTCAACAAAAGCTTTTGGGCGAATCCGGCACTTCTCGTTCTCACTCGTGATGTGGAAGCTGTCCTCAGTAAAATGCGCAGCACACAATAGCAAATTGGGGTTATAATGCTCAGGAACAAAGTTAAAAAATACATTGCAACCACTGTTTCCTGACATCATCCACTTTCGGAAGCCCAAACAAATACGTTTGGGCACGGAGGTGAAAAAAACAGCGTTTCAGGCGGTTGCACAGCGGAGCGCAGCGCCGCGCCACGTCTTTAAAATTCCAATACATTATTTTCTATGAGTGTAGGCACACCGGCGGCGCCGTTCAGTGTCTGTCCGCGGCGCCCAGCTACATCGTGTTATATTTGTAAGAATTGTTCTAGACCAGCGGTTCACAATTCCAGTCCTCGCGTACCCCCGCTCTGCATGTTTTGCACGTCTCTCTTTGTTAACACACCTGATTCAGATCATC
>NW_015539897.1:53971-54357 GCF_001515605.1 Sinocyclocheilus anshuiensis | reverse complement strand
CGCTGCCTGCAGCGTCTTCACACACAAACGAAACTTACTAGAGAAGCGTGAAGTGGGACATAATATACCTCTGTAAATAAATACAATTTAAATTCACGTCTCGCACACTTAAATGTCCTTTGTATGGAACATATACGCTCCCTTCGAACTGGAATCATGGAAGAATATCCGGTAATGTCCACTTCGCAGGGCGCTTACAGTCAAATATAACAAAAATCTGAAGCAATAAGAGAAACATACAAAATGTGCAGAGCGGGGGTACGCGAGGACTCTAATTGAGAACCGCTGTTCTAGACATGCCAAAAATTTTACTCTACAGCACAGCAGCTCTTCTTCTTCGTTTTCTCTGATGCACTAACTCTGCAGCAGCACTTCTTCTTCGTCGT
>NW_015539897.1:34559-46192 GCF_001515605.1 Sinocyclocheilus anshuiensis | reverse complement strand
TTCGTCGTCCGTCGTCTCGTCTGATGCGCTCACTCAACCAAGCGCTCTAACCACAACCTCGCCCCTCCCCAACCATTCGATTTCTGTAGGCAGGAATTATTTTAATGCTATTCTAATGAGCCGCTTTGTGATATCACAAAACCCAGAAAACAAACACTGTAGTCCAAATGAGCCGTTCGTTGTAGTTCTTGAAAGGGGATTTTTTAAAAACTAAATATCTCCCTTTGGAGTGAACTTTGAGATTTGTAACTTTCTAGATCTTTTTAATGCCCAAACATACACACTACACACTGGCTAAAATTAAAAAAGTGAAAAAGCATAATAGGACCCCTTTAAACAGTGCAACAGTTTGCTAAGCTGGGGTGTGTTTCCCAAAAGCATCGTTAGCCAACTATGGTCACAAGTTTCGTCGTTACCAACATAGTTCAATGATTCTGTGTTTTCCGAAAACATTGTTCAAACGAACATTTGCAAACAGCGTCGCAAACTTACGTGGTAGGAACTACAGCTCTCGACCTGTGGTTAGAATCATAGTTTCTTGTTATTAAGACATATGGACTTAAATAAATTATGCTCTTGGGGACAATAAGCAATACAGTACAATCTATATCTTCCATTCTATTTAACTATATATACAGTACATTTTAATCGATATATTTTAGCGCGTCCTCAATAAGCGCCATTTTTGATGAGTGCGCATGTGCATAAATGCCTAAGAGAACCCCAGAGTATGACGTAAGAGGGAACCTGCGATGAATCAAACATCAAATAAAGCAAAATGACAGGGAACAAAACATAGTAAATTAGTCATCAGGTGCCATGTTCAATACAGCAGCATCTCAGAGATTTCGAATCAATTAATTAGCAGAAGTTATAACTCCACCACATGCGTGTGACGTCATTAACAACGGTCCTAAATTGTTGAACTAATGTGGTTCAAACGACGGAGATGCGACCGTGTTCGGGAAACAGTCGTGACTGGCTAGTTAGTTTCCACAACAATGCATCGTACTATGGTGGTTAAGTGATGGTGGTCAGTGAGTTGTACAGGAAATGTACCCCTGGTAGGCTAAGCTATTATGGTAGGCTAACTGAACACAAAGAAAGTGAGACATTTAATTTGACCATTTTAGCTTTAATAATACAGTAGATTGTAACGTGATATGTACTTAAAATATAATGTTTTAATTAACATATTTTTATGATCAAGAACAAATACGCAATCAAATAATTTTCTATCATGTTTAATCAAGCACAAATCATAGCTATCATTCCCAAAACTTTGCACAATTATAAAATCAGTACAAAATCATAATTAGTTAAAGTGCACAATGTTCTGAACGCTCCAAATACTAATTTGTTTTTTGGGACATGCTAGGTTACACAGTGGAGTTGTGGAGTGTTGGGTTGCTCCATTGATTTAATTATTTTAACAAATGTCATGCAACTGATCAATTTGCACATTCAAAATATGTTGAATTATGACCATATGAAATGTTCTTATGAAATGTTCATAGAAAATGCTCCACAATAACAGATGATGAGATGCATTTATTAAGCAGCCGCAGAAGTAAGATCATTATCTCAGCATGCTTCTCCTTTCTACAGTTCATTTTTTTCCCCCCAAAGAAATGGTATCGTTTCTCATCATCTGTTTGGAATGTGCAAGTGTTGAATGCTGCAAACAACAGATTTTAATGTCATACAAAAATTGCAGTCACTTGAATCATGCTGCTCTCACAACTTTGTGGAAGATGTGATTTTTCATTTGTTTTGATCAGCGAGATAGGTAAGAAAGAGGGAACTTGGGTGCACAATAACAACCAGGCCTTGGAAAATTGAAGCTTGGCATTTCTGACAAGTTGTAACAGAAAGAGATAAATCTCTCAATTTGAAAGAATAATTTCTACTCTAATATACACTGTGCGTTACTAGCCCGGGAAAAGCAGATGAAGAATTTGGTACACTTTTATCAGTACAAAATCATAATTAGTTAAAGTGCACAATGTTCTGAACGCTCCAAATACTAATTTGTTTTTTGGGACATGCTAGGTTACACAGTGGAGTTGTGGAGTGTTGGGTTGCTCCATTGATTTAATTATTTTAACAAATGTCATGCAACTGATCAATTTGCACATTCAAAATATGTTGAATTATGACCATATGAAATGTTCTTATGAAATGTTCATAGAAAATGCTCCACAATAACAGATGATGAGATGCATTTATTAAGCAGCCGCAGAAGTAAGATCATTATCTCAGCATGCTTCTCCTTTCTACAGTTCATTTTTTTCCCCCCAAAGAAATGGTATCGTTTCTCATCATCTGTTTGGAATGTGCAAGTGTTGAATGCTGCAAACAACAGATTTTAATGTCATACAAAAATTGCAGTCACTTGAATCATGCTGCTCTCACAACTTTGTGGAAGATGTGATTTTTCATTTGTTTTGATCAGCGAGATAGGTAAGAAAGAGGGAACTTGGGTGCACAATAACAACCAGGCCTTGGAAAATTGAAGCTTGGCATTTCTGACAAGTTGTAACAGAAAGAGATAAATTTCTCAATTTGAAAGAATAATTTCTACTCCAATATACACTATTACACTGTTACTAGCCCGGGAAAAGCAGATGAAGAATTTGGTACACTTTTTCACCGCTGAGGCGTAACCCATAGATATTGTTGAAAGGTACAAGAATGGTTTATACCTGTTATGTGTGATGAAGGGAGTGAAGGATTTGTAAAATACAAAGGCCTTTGGTCTCAGAAAGTAGTATATTTTGTGAAAGTTAACTTTAAATGCCCACTCTAGCTATTTTTTTTTTTGTTTTATGAGTAATACTTCTGCTTTTTTGTCCCTTTGGAAGAGCTAGAGAAACAGGCTTTCAATATGTTCTTGAGATATTTTGTAAATTAACAACAATTTAAAAAAATGACTGCAGGTTGTAGAAGAACCTTTGACGACACTCTTCTACAGCATGTAAGAAGTGAGGATGGATAGTTTTATGAGGCCCAAGGCTGGTACCAGCCTCTTGTTGAAATTGTACAATATTGTCCAAATAATAAGAAATTGCATCACAAATATGAGCAATAAAGTTGCAAAGTTGCAATAACAAAAATGAATATGCCATTTGTGTGAAATATTTCAAAGGTGTCAACAACATACAATGACCAGTATACAGCATTAAGGTTTAAAAAAAATAATAATAAAATTAAAAGATGCTTTTAGTGCTGAAAAGGGGCCAGAAACAGATAATATTACTAATTTCTTACCTTATTTCACATTGTTGCAGAAGTAACTGGCACACATTAGTACTGTTAATCAGAATTTTACATCTGCGGTGGCTTGTTTACAAGTGTCAGGGTGCCATGGGCAGCTCATCTGGTGAGAATCAGTGCCACACTGCTTAAAGTAAAGTGTTTAATGTATGTGCCATTAGGAGAACTAAACTGGATTGTAGAAAATAATAACTGTTTAACAGGTTTTAAACACTCCCCAAATCATGCATTATTTGATAAAACTAGTAGTCCTGCCTCAAAGTAAGGCATTGCCAGAAGTTGACATGTTGGGTGGCTCAAATGAACAGGGTGACGATGAAAGCTCCACAGAACCACAGTATTACACTTTTCAGGGAAATCAAATGGCTTACTTATAGTTTTCTCTGTGCATTAAGCTGAGATAACAGAGTGTTTTAACATCGAAAAAAAAATCACACACTCACCGCCAAAAGTAAAATGGTGGAATTTTACCTTTGAGAACATGAAACCTGGGAAGATTCTTTCTAAATATTTTCTTTAAACTTAAATACACACATGAATGTATGTATACAACAGGTAAAGTATTTGGATATTAATTTTCACTAATGTTTTTGTGCTCCATTCTGAATAATACTGGCAGTTAAACTTTAAGTGTTGTGTTTCTGAGCCTCTGACAGGTATTTTCATTAGCATAATGAAACAGTTGAAAATACACACAAAAATAGCCTGCATCACAGCGAGTGGATAGTCCAAGAGTGTTTAAAGTCAATCTGTTTCCTTTAATGCCGGCATGTTTATTCCACAGCTGGGGAGAAGAACATCTTTCATAGAACTGTTGTTTTAATCGTCTGCCTCAGAACAACGGGAGCTGAATGTGTTCCCAGTATCAGCTCCAACAATAAAGACCGAGTTATGTATTGAAAATGGGCACTGCTCATGTTGCAGGGAATTAATTAATGTGCTTGTTCAGTTTTTTTCATTGTTGTGATGTTTTACTACTGCTTTTTTCTTAATCAAACTGTGTATACTTTATTGAGATGTGTTATGACATGATATTTATGAGTCCTGCATCCTGTGAAACCCAGAGGTTTCCCAATGGCATCTCAAGGCGGTGTCATATGTAATAAGAATAACTGTAGTAACTGATATGCATTTTTTTATCCATGCATACAGGACATTATAGAGACCACTGGCTTATCCAAATCCAATTACAATTCAAGTAAACTACATTATTGGACCATTATGGCTAATTGACCTTATAGAGACCTGTTACTGGAATGCTGCAGAGGATGCCTGCATTCACCGAAATGCACATATGAGCTTATGAAAACCAGACAGGGAGGGAGATAGGAAAATGCATGGGATAGATTCAAAACAAGCTTTTCCGCTCCAGATGTATCTTTGAGTGAATATATTATGCAATATTTGATCTTTCTTTCTAAAGTAGTTTTGCTAGTAGAAGACTGAAGCCTAGCACAGTGAAAAAAAAAAAAAAGGTGAAAAACCAAGGCAACTATCTTTATTCTCTTAATGAGTTAATGGTTGCACCTGTTAATACTATTTTTTTTGCCATTTTGAATTTAATTCAAATGTCCTGTTTCCCCAATTACTTCTTGACTTAAAGGTCCCCGCATAATTACTCTCCAAAGCCACGCCTCCTCCATAACACATAAGCAGACCAGAGGCAAACCAGCGACACTTTGCCATTTTGAATTTAATTCAAATGTCCTGTTTCCCCAATTACTTCTTGACTTAAAGGTCCCCGCATAATTACTCTCCAAAGCCACGCCTCCTCCATAACACATGAACGCGCATAAGCAGACCAGAGGCAAACCAGCGACATGATGAGAGACGGCATTAGTGGAGGGTTGAATGCAACACTGTCAGATTACCTCATGTCTCATTCACCGGTGAGAAAACATTACAGTACAAGGCGCATAATATTAGAGTAATAACGCTTTTCATTCTCGCTGGAATACACTGATGACGTATCATGTCTGCGCAAACATGGTGCACAGAGGTCTGCATTATATATTTTGACAGGCAGTGTGATGGCTAAGGCCACACTTAATAATTGGGCTAGTTCATTTCAATCGTTCTAGTTTTATTTTTAATTAATTTAATTTATTTGTAGGAGAAATTGATTTTGTTTGTTTAAGGGATTAATTGTTTGTTTGCTTGTTTATATTATATATTTCTTTTTCATTGAGGTTTGAGGTACTGATACCCCCTGTAATTATAAAATGGTTTGATCTGTTTGTTAAAAGGGTGTGATTTTTCTATGGCTGAGTTAGTTCTGGCGAGGGATCCCTGGAGAAACATCTGAGGCCCAGAACTCAGTAATGTGCTGATATTTCATTTATCAGTTAGTTTCTTTCTTTTCTTTTGGTTTTTCACATTTTTTTCCTGTACCTTTGTGATCAGTACATGAGTGTGGCAGTACCAGATGAGGGAGAGATACTGACGGAGGATGCGACAGGTGCGGCTGGCCATATGTCTGACGAAGAGTCGGAGGGTGATGTGCTGGAGCTTAACCGGATGTTTCAACGATTTATGCGAGATCAGCATGAGAGAGATGCACGTCAAGCACAAGAGGCAGCTCGACAAGACACGAGATGGAAATCTCTACAGCATCAGTTCCGTCTACTCCAAGGTGAAGTCAGCCAGCGAATTTCTTTGGAGGATTTGCGAGACAGGGGAGCTGCTGAGCCAGAGGAATCGCCGAGAGCTTCTATTGGCTCCCGTAATATGAGCCATAGATATGCGCTGCAGGAACCAAAGATGCAACAACTGTGTGAGTCGGACGACATCGAGCATTATTTAACCACGTTTGAACGGATTGCTGAGGTGTGCCGATGGCCGAGGGAAGACTGGGCCATTAGACTCATTCCGTTGCTGACTGGCAAGGAGCGCAGTGCATATGTGGCCATGGATGTCGCAGATGCAATTGATTACGCGCAGGTAAAAGAGGCTATCTTGAAGAAGTATTCCATCAACCATGAAACGTACCGACAGAGATTTCGGGCTATGGAGGTATTGGAAGAAGAGACCCCTAAAGAGCTGTATGTTCGATTGAAAGACTTGTATCAGAAGTGGGTGAGACCGGCAGGGAGAACGAACCAGGAGATCGGAGAAATAATTATCCTTGAACAATTCCTGCGGATGCTTAGCCCAGAATTGCAGACGTGGATCAAAGAACACAGCCCATCTACAGCTGAGGAGGCGGCACGTCTAGCTGATGTTTTTGTCGTGGCCTAATGGTTAGAGATTCGGACTCGTAATCCAAAGGTTGCGGGTTCGAGTCTCGTACCGGCAGGGATTGTAGGTGGGGGGAGTGAATGTACAAGTGTGGGGGGGGTGAATGTACTCTCCCACCTTCAATACCACGACTGAGGTGCCCTTGAGCAAGGCACCGAACCCCTTACTGCTCCCCGGGCGCCGCAGCAGAAATGGCTGCCCACTGCTCCGGGTGTGTGTTCACGGTGTGTGTGTGTTCACTGCTGTGTGTGTGCACTTTGGATGGGATAAATGCAGAGCACTAATTCCGAGTATGGGTCACCATACTTGGCCACATGTCACTTCACATGTCACATGTCACTTCACATTCTCACCTGTGAAATGTTATCCTGTTTCTTCAGGAATCTAAATCCCGGCGGTTCCCGGCAATAAGACTTTTCATTTTTTTTAAATGTAATTATCTTGTTTAATTTTAGTTGAACTCTGAATATTGTAATCGTCATCTCTGAAAAAAAAAAATATTACAAGTAATAGATACACATAGACCTTAAAACATTTAAATCTCAATAACAGTGAAACAGCAATTATGATCCAGCACGTCTAGTCTTCAAGCCAAAGTGAACCCATGTCACAACCCTCGATCTCATTCCACTGACTCCCAGTTTTGATGCTGGCTTTCAGGACTGCTACTGGAAAAGCACCTATACTTCCTCAATTCACTAATACAAATGTTTGCTCCCTCCTGTCAGCTCAGGTCACTTAATGAGAGATGCTGTGTTGTTCCTTCACAATGAGGCAAAAGTCACCCCCTCTGCTCCTCTCTGGTGGAAGAAGCTCCTAACCCCCACCCAAACTGCTGAGACCATCACATCTTTCAAAAAACAGCTATAGACAAACCTCCTCCACAACCACTTAGTTACCCCATACTATTAAACCAATGCACTTACACACCCCAACCCCACCACACACACACACAAACACACTCACTGTGCTGTCGCTTAGGAAAATAAAAAATAAAAAAAATCATATATAATAGTTTAATTCATTTATACAGTATTTCATAATAGGGAAGACAAGACAATTTCCACAATGTCCGTTTCTTGCAGACTTTAAATCAGCATCATTGCTCATATGAAATATTATAGGCTAGTTGGGATGACATATAGTGGATCTAATGTGTTTTCAACCTGTAACTATATCTATTTAAGTTTGTTCTCCTTTGTAATTTAATCAGGAAGGTACACCAGGGGCAGCTGGTTTAAGGATTGTCATGATGTCTTGATAGATTAGGCCTAACTTTGTTACTCTTATAAAACTGCTACTCGACTAAAAAACTAAAAAAGGTCTAATGTGTTAGTTATGGCTTTCTAATATGTCTGCAGTTGTGATTCCCTCATTCGTGATCATGTGAAGCATTGCCAATTGCTACATGTCAGATACAGGACATGCGCCAGATTTGCACTTCTTGTTCCAGTAAGCATATACGGCTTCAGGGCTCCATAAAGTCTGTTAAACCTGTCTCCTGCAGTAAATAAAAGGAGAAGACTGGTCATTACTTATTGAAAACAAGGAATTGCCTGAAATCATCCCGCCATAGTGTGCGCCCACGGCCTCAGGCACTTTCAAATCCTGCCTCATTAATTTCTTATAGAAGCCCCATCAGAACTGATCTCTCATGTTGACTTGCTGGTAATGGATAGCTTACCAGTGATTGCATATTCAATAGAGGACATGTTTTTGTTGGGTTAAAGGTTGTGTTGTAGTTTGTATTTAATTCAAAACGATTTTTTTCACACTCATATAGCTGCTTTCATTCATGCAGCATTACATTAATTTCACCAGTCACTAATGAAGCTTGTGAGTAAAGTGTGTTGCCTTTTTATGCAGTTCAATTTTATTCTGTTTTATTCCCACTTTCTGGGATGAATGTGTTAAACATTTGATCCATTTTAGCACGTGGTATTTCAGCTTATACCTGTTTGTCCAAAGCCCTAATTGGACAGTAATTGTTTTTTTATGGGGTCGTATGAATTTGCATGGGACTTCAGTGATAAACCACATGTGTTCAGATGGCAATTTATTCACAGTGGAGGACCAAGTTTTGTGATTCTATTTGAACTTGAAACATGTGTCAGTCACATGTTCGACAATTATTTAAATATCTTATTTAATAAAAAGAAAACTGACATGCTATGGAAAATAGCAGAAATAAGTTAACGCAACCTCTGATTTACAGATCCATTATAATGGCCCATTTCAAAATTTTGTGTGGTTTTGTTCTCTATTTTTATTTTCAACAACTTGCTTTAGTGGAATGGTGATGCAGTATTATTCTTGTAAACATTTTCCAGCATTATGGAAAAGAAGCCTATTTTAAAAATGTGTGCAGATTGTGTGCAATGTGCAACAGTAACTGTATGGTGCTAAGCAGTGGTCAAAAAGGATTTACAAACTGACTTTTGTATTGATTGGTCTTGTAAACTCTTTGGATTTGGACTGATGGATTGAAAAGGCAACTCAATTAAACCAGTAGGTAATTTGGAAGGGAAGTTTTATGCAGGTGGTGGGGGAAAAACATTCTGGATTCAGTAGCAATACAATCACAGACTATTCCCTGTAAATGTTTAAATTAGCTTACATACCCAAGAGAAACAATTGTCGTCCGAACACAAACCACCCATTATCCAGTTTAAGCTGATGCTAAATGCTATTTGCTTGTAATTTGTAACACAATTTGAAATCTGTCATCTTGGCCTTTTTTTTTTTTTGATCCATAAATCATGTGACTTACTCTTGAGCTGTAGAAAAATGACATCATGACAACACTGATTAGCTGACGACACCCCAAGAATGCACACGGTCTTAAATCATTTACTAGCGACTGTAAAACTTTTTTTTTCCGAATTTGTAAATAAATCAAAGATTAATGAATTATGTTTTACAAGAAAGTGCTATTTCAATCTTTCTACTTCAAAATTTGATGTTTAATTCAATATCACAAATAATAATAAAGAAACATCATGTAATACTACTTGCTGTTTCTTTGTAATTATTTGTGAAATGTACAAGCAATTTCTGAGTGAAAATTGTTTCAAAGTAAATCCTACACCAATTTTTTTTTTTTTTAGTTTGTCCTGATCTGTGGCATGAAAAGGCAGCAGAAAGTATTTAAATTAAGCCATTATTTTTTTAAATAGCCATTGTCATTGTTTCAATCGAAACAAGCTTTTTAGGCGAATAAGGCTTATTATAGATTAACAATTCACAAGTCACAAAATTTATTTAAAATTCATATTTCTCTACATTTTCTATTTTAAGGCAGTATCTCATTAAACGGTGATAAAACTTTAACCTACAAACAAAAAGCTGGAATGTTTTGGAGAATAATCTCACAACAGGCTGAAGTAAGTTTACTGAACCATGGTGATGATTTGAGAATAAAGTATGACTTTAATCTCATAATGTTACAAATGTATTCTCATAATACTACACTGAAAAAAAAGGTGTAGAATGATGTGACAAAAAAGATGTGAATTTTCACTCAGAATTTTTTTTTTGTAAAATGTTCTACAGTAATCTTTATTTTATGTTCAACACTGAAAAATCATATTTACAGTGTAGTTTAATCTTGTAATGATATTACTTAATTGTCTAAACTTTATTAATTTAATATGTAAAAGTAATTTCTAATTATCTAAGCTCATAATAGGCCCATTCTCAAAACATTACAAATTTATTATTGCTTTTTATTCAATTTTTTATGTGCCAATAAAACACTGTTGTACACCCAAAGGTTTGACTTGGTTGATAAATTTATCAGTCTACAAACTAAATATCACAACCAAATACATATATAAGTTACATCAAAGATGTTTGGCCTTCCGTGTACTGAGCATGAGAAGAGAATTGGGACTTCCCATTAACTTCAGGCGCTCTGACAAATGCATCACGTTCCTGTCTTTGACATTTGCTCCTTGAGTCCCATGACCTCTAGAGGATGGCTTGAGGCTGAAGGTACAGCCAGATCTGAGCGGCTGCACTTCACAGCATCCAGGACTCATAGAGCAGATGTACTCATATCTGAAGAGCCTCTTTGGGCATCTGAAGTCAGGCAGTTTGACTCATTCATGCTAGTCTATAATGAGATTAAACTTTTTTGACTGCTTGCAGCATGTATCTGTCAGTATGTGATAGCTGAGACTGCTCAATTCCTGAATATTTAAGAGGTTACAGTCGAGTGTGTGCACTGGGGGCCCGATTTGATGTGATGAAACCTGATGTGGGCATTGCTCTTCTCTTGACTGATGGATTGCAGTGGCAGTGGAATGATCCCACTACAGGGTGCATGCCCTTTGGTTGGGCCAATGACACCAGCAGTGCCCCAGGTGAAGACTCCTCCACGCCATGGAGGACAAAGATGGATATCAACAGTAATGCTATTATGCTACTCTTTGTGCTTGCTATCCTCATTTAGACATACTTTATACTGTTATGAAAGCAGTAATACATAATTACTAAAATAAAATAATTTTAGTAATAAAATAATAATTTATATCATTTGTAATAATTAGGAATCAGAAAGCATGATTTGCCATCTGTCATTATGGTCACAGGCTCCTCTTATGATTTACTGTAAACAGTAAATTTAAAAGGTTTAAGAACCATCTTATTGTGTGTAAATGTAGGAAGTTACCGTACATCTTACCTCAAACCTAACCAATAGTGTGAACAAAAACAAACATGAGGTAGAAACACATTTGCTGAAATAACCATGCTATTTTAGCTTGCTTCTACGAGTTTTTGAGCTCTTTTCCCAAACCAAATGCCCCGCATCGCAAGTGTAACTCTGTACCAGGTGAGCAACCAAGCAAGTTTACTACAGCAGAAAAGCCATACATATGAAGCTGATTATGTGATGTAAATGTCAAAATGCTGAATCATCAAAATCACGCACCATGATAAAAGTGTTTTGTGAAGTGAGTGTCAAAAACCCCGTAACTGCATTTGAGTTTGACACAAAGCGACCGATCGATCGCCACCTAGGTAAAATATATTCCTAAGAATATAGGATTTATGATTGTTGATACACTTAATTTATTAACATTTAATCATATTATATGGTCGAATGGCTAATTCATGTT
>NW_015539897.1:32425-34185 GCF_001515605.1 Sinocyclocheilus anshuiensis | reverse complement strand
GGGTTACAAGTCCAACTCTCTAACCATTAGGCCACGACTTCCCAAGATGATCCCATTTTGAGATCATAACATAGTATTATGCAAGGTACTGCATGAAAACAAGTCTTTATTAATCGATCTACTCATTTAATCAGTGTATTTATTTCTTGTCTCAGTGTTTAGCGCAGAGCTTAGTATACCGCGGCAGCCTTCGTGTGAAGCTCTCCTCGTGTGAAGACCGAAGAGTGTAAAGACCATTGACTCTACCGGTCGACTACACCGAGCAGGGACACCGGAGTTATTATTTTGGAATAAATGTAAAATGCTTAAAAACACTAACTTGATGAGATTCATACTTGGCTTTAATAAACAGAATATTGAGTACATTGTTAATGTAAAAATATAAAATAGAATTGTATTCGTTGTTGTTGTTTTCTGGTAGTGTAGGATAAAAGCGTCTGCTAAATGACTAAATAAATAAATAAATAATAAATAATCATAATTTGCATGAAAAGGAACAAAAGGTTTAGGTGTTTTACTGCCTCAACTGTTTATTTCAGTTGGAAACTGCAGTGAAATGTACGGCCCATATGATTGTGGGTACCAAGGCAAGATAAACAAATGGGCCTTACTAGTGTAAAAACTGTCATAGCAATTTGATGAGTGAAAACACATATTTAAGTGTAAATGTGCATTAAGTGTAACACATTCAACATGCACATATAAAAATATTTAAACAGATAAAAAAATAGGAGTGCAAGGGAGCTTGAGTAGATATACATGAATATATAAATATATCATGTATATATAGATATACATGAAACACAAATAAATAAAATATAAATGAATTATACATAAAAAACTAAAAATAAACAGAGCAAACTAAATAAACATACAAATATATATGACTTATATATGAATATATATATATATATATATATATATATGAATAAATGACTTGAAATGCAGGCTATTCTGCTTGTTTTAAGGCCTGATGTTCATATACACACACACACACACACAAAATTTTACTGCATTAGACATTGGATAGTGGGTTAAATCTGAATTTGGAAAGAGGGCGAGATGTATTTTTGGCCTGCATAAAATCAGACCTGGTCTTACGGGGGTGCTAGAGTGTGAAGTTGTAATAATAGCATATTGCCAAAACATATTTGGCAAATGCTCTGGTGCGTATTTGTGTTCGAGCACTGTGGAGCGCCAAAGGTTTCTATTTACAATGTGTTTTTGTAACGTTGGACAAAGTAGCCAGTCACAGACATACCTGTTGATTTCTTAAATGCTTCTGAATGGCCACTGTGTCCAAGTTAGAATCCATGCTCAAAACGCTGGAGTTTTTGTTCAGTGTTGAGTTCTGCATAGTTGCGAATCATTTCATTATATAGACGTGATGTAAATAAGAGATTAAGAGCTTCATTGATTGTAATGGAACTTTATGAGATCTTGATGAACTAAAATGAGTGACAGCTTTTTAGTGATTATAAAGGAGCGCTCTTTTCACCATAGCAATGAAAGTCACAAAAATAGTATGGTTAGGCCTATATACATAATATTAAGGTAAGATCACCCTCACTAATTTCAGAAGCAACCTCAGTGATTTGATTCTGGAGCCGGGTCTGTAATTATTTAACGTAACTCAATTCTTTCATTTCAAATTAATTAAAAATAGCACCGATGTGTAACGAGACTTCATGACGTTAAATAAGTATTTGATCCCCAAGCAAAACATGACTTGGTACTTGGTGGAGAAACCCTTATCGGCA
>NW_015539897.1:22150-29519 GCF_001515605.1 Sinocyclocheilus anshuiensis | reverse complement strand
CACTGGGGAGCGCCAAAGGTTTCTATTTACAGTGTGTTTTTGCAACGTTGGACAAAGTAGCCAGTCACAGACATACCTGTTGATTTCTTAAATGCTTCTGAATGGCCACTGTGTCCAAGTTAGAATCCATGCTCAAAACGCTGGAGTTTTTGTTCAGTGTTGAGTTCTGCATAGTTGCGAATCATTTCATTATATAGACGTGATGTAAATAAGAGATTAAGAGCTTCATTGATTGTAATGGAACTTTATGAGATCTTGATGAACTGTGACAGCTGACAGCTTTTTAGTGATTATAAAGGAGCGCTCTTTTCACCATAGCAATGAAAGTCACAAATGGTTAGGCGTTAGGCCTATATACATAATATTAAGGTAAGATCACCCTCACTAATTTCAGAAGCAACCTCAGTGATTTGATTCTGGAGCCGGGTCTGTAATTATTTAACGTAACTCAATTCTTTCATTTCAAATTAATTAAAAATAGCACCGATGTGTAACGAGACTTCATGACGTTAAATAAGTATTTGATCCCCAAGCAAAACATGACTTGGTACTTGGTGGAGAAACCCTTATCGGCAGCACAGAGGTAAGACGTTTCTTGTAGTTGGTCACCAGGTTTGCACACATCTCAGGAGGGATTTTGGTCCACTCCTCTTTACAGATCCTCTCTAAATCCTTAAGGTTTCTTAGCTGTCGCTTGGCAACTCAAAGTTGTAGCTCTCTCCACTGATTTTCTATGGGACTAAGGTCTGGAGACTGGCTAGGCCACTGCATGACCTTAATGTGCTTCTTCTTGAGCTACTCCTTTGTTGCCTTGGTGGTATGTTTTGGGTCATTGTCATGCTGGAAGACCCATCCATGACCCATCTTCAGTGTTCTGGCTGAGGGGATCTCGTCCAATATTTTATGGTACGTGGCCCCGTCCATCAGCTCAATGCAGTGAAGTCGTCCTGTACCCTTAGCAAAGAAAAAGCCCCAAAGCATATTGTTTACACCTCCGCGGGCTTGACTGCAGGGATGGTGTTCTTGGGGTCATAGTCAGCATTTCTCTCCCTCCAAACACGGCGAGTCGAGTTGATGCCAAAGAGCTCAATTTTGGTTTCATCTGACCACATCACTTTCTCCCAAGCCTTCTCTGAATCATTCAGACGTTCATTGGCAAACTCCAGATGGGCCTGTACATGTGCCTTCTTGAGCAAGCGGACATAGCGGGTGCTGCAGGATTTAAAGTGCTCCTATTATACAAAATCCACTTTTACAAGGTGTTTTGCAAGAAATGTTTTTTTTTTGGCCTTCTTGAGCAAGCGGACATAGCGGGTGCTGCAGGATTTAAAGGGCTCCTATTATACAAAATCCACTTTTACAAGGTGTTTTGCAAGAAATGTTTTTTTTTTGTGTGTGTGTGTGTACACAGCCATCTTAGAATGATAAAAACCCATCCGGTCTTTTTTTTTAAATCTTCATAAAACCAAACCAGTCTCAAATAACGAGCGGTTTGGATCCTGTCCACAGTATGACGTCATATTGCGGTAGCCCCACCCACCACTATTGACTGACAGGCGCGTATTACCATATCCTCAGCTCTCAGTGTGTTGTGCCATGTCCGCCATTTGTCTGTGTGCAATCGGCTGTGTCGCATCCATTATTACAACGCGGTTGTGAATAACTATACAAGTACATAAATGATTCAAACTACCATTCCGAGACATTCTGGCTCATTTGCATTTTTGTTTCTTCTGCTGTAGTCTCTCTTTGTTCTGGGTCTGAGTTCGTACATGTATGTCTGAATACCGGTCCTCTCACTCTCGCTCATGTTGCTTCTCCTCTCTGTTTATTGCCATAAACAAAGCAGAGACGTCAAGGCTCCACCACCTTCTGGAGTCGGGCAGGAAGTTGCAGGTCATTTTTATGAAAGGGAACACACCCCTGAAACAGCAATTTTTAGACCCGCCCCAAAAATGACACTTTTCAATACGTTATAATAAACGATCTGTATGGTATTTTGAGCTGAAACTTCACAGGCACCTTCAGGAGAGCCATAAGATTAATATAAGATTAATATTACATCTTGTAAAAAGGGGCATAATAGGTGCCATTTAATTCTGTTGTGGTGTAGTGTGTTACCAATGGTTCGCTTGGTGACTGTGGTTCCAACTGCCTTGAGATCATTAACAAGCTCTACCTGTGTACATGTAGTTCTGGGCTGATCCCTCACCTTTCTCATGAGCACCCTTACCCCATGAGGCGAGTCTTGCATGGAGCTCTAGACCGAGGGCAATCGATGGTTATTTTGTATTTCTTTCATTTCCGAATAATTGGACCAACAGTTGTCTCCTCCACACCAAGCTTCTTGCTGATGGTTTTGTAGTCCAATCCAGCCTTGTGCAGGTCTACAGTCTTGTCCCTGACATCCTTTGACAGCTCTTTGGTCTTGCCCATGGTGGTGGAGAGGTTGGGATGGAGGATACAGATTCTGTGGACGTGTCTTTTGTTCACATAATGAGCTGACATTGGGAGTACTTTCATAAAGTGACATGACTAATCTGTGTTCCACGGCACATAACCATTCTGTGGGAGCCAGAATTTTTGCTGGTTCGTAGGGGATCAAATACTTATTTGACTGACTGAAATGCAAATCAATTTATAGCCTTTATATAATGTGTTTTTTCTCAATTTTTTTTTGGTTGATATTCTATCTCTATCCATTAAAATACACCTACCATAAAAATTGTAGATGCTTCATTTCTTTGTAAGAGGGCAAACTTTCAAAATCAGCAGGGGATTAAATTATTATTTTCCCCACTGTATAGGCCACACTGTACAGCCCTGGTGCGCCATCTGTAGATATCAGAAGGTGTGTTCGGCTTTAAGCAGTGCTGTGCAGATCGATCGTTGTATGACATCAAAGTACCGCAAGAGTGATTCGATAATATCACAGTCACAGTTTCATTCTGTATTGAATGTAATGCAAAAAAAATATAATAATAAAATAAAATAAAATAAAATAAAAATAAAATAAAAAATGTGTACAGCAAAACTTTTTTAAGACATGTTATTTAAGCTGTCCTTGCAGGCTGCATGCAAACACAACTTAGAGTGCGGCCAGTGAAGTCTGGTTCATGAACAGCTGACTCTCGTTCTAAATCAGTCTGACAAATCCTTCCCTGAACTTGTCAGACTCTGTTCCATGTTTTGTCTGTGTCTTGCTCCCCAGGTGTTCCTTTCCCATGTTTAATTTGTCCCAGGTGTTCCCCATGATGGTTCATGGATCCCAGGTGTGTCTCGTCATCCCCTCCTCCTGTGTGTATTTAAAGTGTTCCCAGTCCCTAGTTCTCTGTCCGCTGTGAACGTCTTCCTGTGTTCGTCTCCCTTGGTTCCTTGGTGCAAATAAAGTCCTGTCAACATATTCTCCAGCGTCTCCTCGTCCCTTGTGTGTGTGCAACGTGACAGAACTGAATCCATATGGGATGCATTTTTTGTCAAGAGAATGTTTTTGAAAAGTGAGCACATGTGTACATACTTTAGTTCCAAGGGAGGAAGCTGCAATTGAATCACACATCTGTAAATAAAGCGAAACAGTGGAGAACAAAATACTGAAATATTCTTCAGATGGCAATATTCTTCAGATTATTTACAGCAATAATTTGCGACATCAATAACAACAGTTTTAAAATGTTAAATCAACATGGTTTGAATGATGTGGTAAAGTTATTACCATTTTAGGAAAACAGTAATTTCTCCAACAATGCATCATACTAGAGGTTAATGAATCTAAATCAGAATGAACTGCAAGTTACCATAATTTTCAGTGATTCAGGACTATTCAGACTATTCTTCAGTCATCAGGTAATGAATATTCTTAAACCAAATGAGAACCTTGTAATAATTAAATCCATTGTCCTGGAACATTTTTCTCTATAACAATGAATATTCTTAAACCAAATGAGAACCTTGTAATAATTAAATCTATTGTCCTGGAACATTTTTCTCTATAACAGGGCATTTTACCTCATAATCCTAATTTTCCTAGTGGTGTTTGACTAAGTGTTATATCTAATGGTAATTTATGAAGAACACTGCTCTCTGGATACTTAATTGTATTAGTCTCCACTTGTAATTAAGAACAAGCAAGCTCAGGCAATATTTATCTTCAGCCTGCATTGCCCGAACCGTCAGGTCTTCATTTAACAGTTATATATTGGCTGTTCTTCTGAGAAGCTGTCCTGATGTTAAAGTAATAACCATGATCAAACAAGACTTTTACAGAGCACTTAATCAGATTTTACTCTCTAGGCCAATTATATAAGTGCCATACATATAGCAAATTCAGCCATTATTACCTTAGAAAATGACTTAAGAGTTCTGCTTGAGACCATTTTCACTTTATTGTTCATATATATAACATGAAGAATGTAATGAACATGCAAAAAAGAGAACATTATGATCTTTTTAAATCAATCAGTATTTGCCAGCTCTTCAGAAGAAGTACATACGTATTGCAGATAACTGCTTGATTCTCAAGCTTGTACAGCTAAGACCCAGAGGTAATATAAAATATCGCTATAACTGCTCTAAAATCTCATGTGCTGTGTGACCCTGTATGCATAGGAACAAGAGATGTGCATGTGTTTTCTCCCAAATGGTGCTTCATGTTAGTTGATAATTAACCTAAAGGTTAAATGGCTCCTTGGTCAGACTGATTCTTATTACATTTTCAAAAATCTCTTCAGGCATACAGTTGGAATCTGGGATCAAGTGTTAAAACTCTTACGGGGGTCTTTGGGTTTCATAATAAGAGAGAGGTGATGTCTTGATTCTCAGAATAAATTATAATAAACTGAACCAATATTCAATATATGTTGAAGTGTGATGCCCCAACCTCTAAAAGGTTTCAATTAGGCACTGATGCTACTATTAAACCATCTATCAGCCAAAACACAGTGTAATTTATAGTGTAAAAAAGTCCCTCTGCCTATTGCACACCATTGTTTATCTGCATTCGAGACAGTGCGCAGTTGTTTTAGCTGCTCTGAAAGCAATTTTATGGTGGCTATAATGAGTGAAGGCTATAATTGAATAATGCCTCTAAAACCATTAATGCGGTCAGAGGATTACCATAATACTGGGGATTAGTATCTTCACATAAATTTAGAGAAGTTACTGCTTTGAACATACACTGATCATTTTTTTATTTCCAGTGATAATTTCTGCACTGAGATCATCTAAAATATCAACAGCTTGGACTCAACAATAAGAATTGCGTAATGACATGTTATTATGTTATTTGTTTAAAGGGGTCATATGACGTTGCTAAAAATATTTTTTTTGTGTGTATTTGGTGTAATGAAAATGTGTTTATGCGGTTTAAGGTTCAAAAACACATTATTTTCCACATATTGTGCATTATTGTTTCTCCTCTATCCCCTTTCTGAAACGCATCGATTTTTACAAAGCTCATCGGTCTGAAAAGCGAGGTGTGCTCTGATTGACCAGCTATCCAGTGCATTGTGATTGGCCGAATACCACGCCTTCTTTCTTTGCGTGAACATTTGGGCGGCGTTATGCAAATCTTCCCACATCGTGACATAGACATGTGGGGGCGTGTTAGAATGAGCCATTTTAAATAGGCGTGGTTGACTCTTAACTTTTATAAAGAATATCTCTTTGGATTTGAGACTTTAGTCTTTGCAACTTTACAGATCTTCTTTATGCACCAAGAGCGTGTAACACTCCAAAGAGAAAGGAAAAATTGAAATAGCATCATATGACCCCTTTAACTCTGCACTGGCTCCCTATTGAACGACAAATACATTTTAAAATATTGCTAATTACTTATAAAGCCCTGAATGGTTTAGCTCCTCACTACTTTTAAGCAAGCTCAAATCATAGCAGTGCCCCTGTGTCAACAAGCTTGCCCCCCCCCCCAATTTGGAATCATAACACAAAACTATTTTGGGTGCAATGTGCAGTTTTTCCTGTTGGTGGCAGTAATGGAAGAAAGTAAAACATCACCAGCTGCTAAATTCAAATCTGCGTTCGCTGACTGGCGTTGAGCCAGAAGAGACAGACTGTTTTTAGGCCGCTGCGGATTAAAACCAATGACACACGATTCTGCTGAGTTTATGAATGCAATGACCAATCAAAGGCGATCAGATGAGTCATTGCTGAAACACCGGTGTTTTGTTCAGTGCGTGCGCTCGCTGACTGAATTCTGCTCTCTCTGCTTTCATCAGAAACAACAAAGTGCAGAGTGCGTACGAATGTAAGTAAGATATTCTTTTCACAGTGTAAACAGCTTAGGTGATTACAGAGTTTTTGAGAGTGATTGAGCTAGACTGAAGTCTGTTCTTTGATAACGTTCTTTGCTCTCTTTCTGTACAATGAAAGTGTTATAATTAGTAACTTACAATATTTTTATTACATTCACATTAAATACAAAAGTCAGTCGTATTAAAAATATTTTATGGCATGGCACCCATACCTTAAGGTGCAAAATGCATTTACTTACACATTTGAGAATCAAGATATTTCATGATATAGTTAACACGTTTGGGAATATTTCGAATAAAAAGGAAAAAAATAAAAATAAAGCATAAGCCTATATACAGTTATACAGTGCTATAGTGGCTGCTGTGTGTCACATGACTCCTCTTCACTCGTGCCCCCACAAAAATAATGAGTGCGTGAAACATTTGAGAATCAAGATATTTCATGATATAGTTAACACGTTTGGGAATATTTCGAATAAAAAGGAAAAAAATACAAATAAAGCATAAGCGTATATACAGTTATACAGTGCTATAGTGGCTGCTGTGTGTCACATGACTCCTCTTCACTCGTGCCCCCACAAAAATAATGAGTGCGTGAAGCCCCTGACACTACAATACAAAATTATTTGTCAGATAAATTAAACATGATGGAATATTTATTTGAGTTTAAATCGTTATAGCTTACTTTTAGAGATTGCAGTGATACATGGCATGGTTTAAAAAAGACTGAATGAATAATACTGAAAGCAGGTTAAGAATTTTAAAAGTGTGCCCCCTAAAAGCACATGTGGCCCATGCCTGCCCCTGCTGGCCACTGCTGCGAAGAACACAGGAGAACTGTGTTCTGCACAATCGTTCTGCATACGAGAACGAAGGGTTTCTGGTGAAGATTTAGTGTCATTGCTGGTATATTTGATGTAAATAGATTAACAATAGGGCCTTTCACACCGCGGGAACCTTTTCATAGTACTAGAACTAATTGTGGAACTACCCACTTTTTGGCGTTTTCGCACCGCCGGAACTGGGCGCGATTTTAGTACCGGACTGCCTTTTTCGAGAACCAAATTAGCTCCTACTCCGGAGCAGGGTCTAACCAGCACAAC
>NW_015539897.1:18774-21630 GCF_001515605.1 Sinocyclocheilus anshuiensis | reverse complement strand
GCACTCTCCTGAAGTCAACAACAATCTCCTTCGTCTTCTCCACATTCAGAGAGAGATTTTTGTCACTGCACCACCCGGCCAGGCGGCTCACCTCGCTCCTGTAGTTTGTCTCATCTCTGTTGCTATTGAGACCCACCACAGTCGTGTCATCCGCAAACTTAATTAAGAGGTTGGAGTTTTGTGACTGTGTGCAGTTGTGGGTCAGCAGAGTGAAGAGGAGGGAGCTCAGCACACATCCTTGGGGGGCCTCAGTGTTCAGTGTGATGGTGCTGGATGTGTTACTGCCACTGTGTGGGTTAGCCGCTAGCCTAGCCCAGATACCTCCATGCTTACCCCTCTTCTGCTTCCTCTTACGCCACTTGTGGCGCCTCCTCTGTGAGCTAGATGCAGTAGTGGGGGTCGGTGTTGGTGTAGGCCTCCGGAGCAGACAGAGTTCCCGCAGCTCTTCGGCGTGCGCGGAGTTTAACTCTAAAAATGTGGTTCTGCTGACATCGAGCAGAAACTCACGACTGTATGTGCGCTTAAAGACAGGTAGACGCGATGAAGATGTAAAAAAACACTGCGACTCACAATACAGAAAACACAAAAACACCGTTCTGTCTGGAGAGAGAGAAGCCGCAGCGTGTACACGTGCCGCCATCTTAAGATTATATATATATAGAAGATACACTACCGGTCAAAAGTTTGGGATCAGAACGATTTTTTATATTTTTTTACAGGAGTTTCTTATGCTCATCAAGGCTGAATTTATTTGATCAAAAAATACAGGAAAAATTCAATATTGTGAAATATTATTTACATATGATACATCATGTAAAATATCGCTTTTCTATTTTAATATATATTAAAATCGAATTTATTCCTGTGATGCAAAGCTGAATTTTCAGCATCATTACTCCAGTATTCAGTGTCACATGATCCTTCAGAAATCATTCTAATATGCTGATTTTTTATCAGCTGGAAACTGTTGTGCTGCTTAATATTTTTTTGGAACCTGTGATACTTTTTTTCAGGATTCTTTGATGAATAAAAAGTTAAAAAGAAGAGCATTTATTCAAAATATAAATATTTTCTAACAATATACACTACCGTTCAAAGTTTGGGGTCAGTAAATTTGTATTCTTTCTTTTTTTTAAATAAATTAAAACTTTTATTCAGCAAGGATGTGTTAAATTGTTAAGAAGTGATAGCAAAGATTTATATGGTTAGAAAAACAAATTATTTTGAATAAATGCTGTTCTTTTTTACTTTTTATTAATCAAAGAATCCTGAAAAAAATATCATAGGTTCCACAAAGCAAATATTAAGCAGCAACAACTGTTTCCAACATTGATAATAAATCAGCATATTGATAATAAATCAGAATGATTTCTGAATTTTTTTTCTGTATTTTTGATCAAATAAATGCAGCCTTGATGAGCATAAGAGACTTCTTTAAAAAAAACATTACAAGTCTTACTGATGCCAAGCTTTTGAATGGCAGCTCTGGTTTTACTATTTATAGGTATGTGTTTGAATAAAATGGACATTTTTTGTTTTATTTTATAAACTACTGACAACATTTCTCTCAAATTCTAAATAAACATTGTCATTTAGAGCATTTATTTGCAGAAAATGACAACTGGTCAAAATAACACACACACATACACACACACACACACACACACTGCAAAATGCTGTGGTTTCATACCTCAACTATTGCAAAGATATTCACACCTTGATTGACCTGGCTGTATGGCATGGAGCATTGTCCTGCTGGAAAAAACAATCCATTGGGGAATTGGGGAACATTGTCAGAGCAGAAGGAAGCAAGTTTTCTTCCAGGACAACCTTGTACGTGGCTTGATTCATGCACCCTTCACAAAGACGAATATGCCCGATTCCAGTAGAATCGGTAGAGGAGCTGCACCGCACCACTGATTTGGCTCTCCGTGCCACTAAACAAACTGTCGCCACGATTGGTCAATCTATGACGGCCATGGTGGCTATGGAGAGACATCTTTGAGTGAACCTGGCCAACATTGGGGAGAAGGAGAAAAACTTTATCCTCAATGCGCCAGTTTTGCCATCTGAGCTTTTTGACGCATCCGTTGAGACGGTGGTTGGGAAGTTTAAAGAAGCGAAGGTGCGCTCCACTGCTTTTAAGACCTTTACACCGTCCAGGTCCACACCTCAGCCCGAAAGGGGATCTGGTCCGTCCCTGTCTCGGGACCAGAGACAGGACCAGAAGGCTAGCACAGCCTCTCACGCTCCTCCTCCTTTGAGGAGTTGAGTGCGGAGGAGGCGAAGAAAAGACCTGAGGGAAGTAATCCAAAATAAAAGCGGTCAGCGTTTTAGGCTCCCAGAGGCAAAATAATATTTGCCTCCTCCCCTCCCTCCATTTCCTGGCCATGTCAGGTGGGGCCCTGACACGCTTTTACATCTGGCCCTGAAACTGTACCTATGATGTTTTCGGCAGTCTGCCTTACACATTGAGTCCATTGTCAAAAAGGCCCAGCAGAGGTTGTACTTCCTTCGCCAGCTGAGGAAGTTCAACCTGCCACAGGAGCTGCTGAAACAGTTCTACTCCACCATCATTTAATCCGTCCTCTGCACTTCTATAACTGTCTGGTTCAGCTCAGCTACCAAATCTGATCTACCAAATACCCCGTGTGTGGAGTAAAAGGCCCCTCTTGCCACCTCATACATTTATACAATTTTTAAACAAAATAAACAACTTGAATGATTCATTTTCACACAAAATCTGTTGCTCCATTAATGTTCAATACAACGTATATATTTTTTCTGCAATTATACATTTTAGGCGCAGTGAATGGCACATTTTTTCTTAAGGTGGGTCTTTAGCGCCGTTGTACC
>NW_015539897.1:12370-17029 GCF_001515605.1 Sinocyclocheilus anshuiensis | reverse complement strand
TCATTATCGTGATGGGGGGGCCCTGCAGTAAGTCATAGCCCCGGGGGCCCAGTGAGGTCTTAATGCGGCCCTGCAGAAGACTACGTCGAATAGTCCGGACTGCTGAGCGAATCACTGGTACAACCCTCCCTTCTCTCCAAGAACTGTACTCATCCAAAGTGAGCAAAAGGGCTAGCAAAATCACTCCTCACATCTCACATCCAGCACACTCCCTCTTTGAACTGTTGCCATCTGGTCGACACTACAGAGCACTAGAACGACCAGGTCGACACTACAGAGCACTGAGCACCAGAACGACCAGACACAGGACTGTCTTGTCACTGTCATTCTGTTGCACCGTGGAGCTTCTGTCACTAAAACAAATTCCTCGTATGTTTAAACACACCTGGCAATAAAGCTCTTTCTGATTCTGATTCTGATTACAGACGGTTTGTCTCATGCCAGATAGTCTACTAAGTAGTAGGCTCTCAGTAAGCTTCCTTAGTTACTGCTTTCTTGGATTTTTATTGTGGGCATCCACTTCCTAGAGCTCCGCTCAGATAAGCGGCATTAGGTAGTTAGCTTCTGTAATCCCCTTTGGTAAGCTGTTCTGAGTTTAGAACATTGTTAGGCCTCCTCTCGCTTGGAGAGTCATCTTGTGAGGACTCCGTTCGTAGAGCTCCACCTCTGGGTTGTCAGGCTTTTTGAGCCTCTTTGGCCAGTGCCTTAGGAAGCGCTATAGGTTAGCAAGCAGTGTTTGCAAGTCATTAGGCTCCTTTTTTGGAGCCTCCTTGGTTACTGCTTTGTAGAGACTGCTCCCCTGTGCTCCGGGCACCGTCAAGTTATTGGGCACTCTGTGTGCCTCCTTGATGAGAGCTTGGCTGAGTCACTAGGCTTCTCTGGAGCCTCCTCCGTTGCTCTTTTATATAACATCACTAGGCCTTTCCCTGTTAAGAATTATTGTTAATTTAGGCCTCTGCTCCCCCGGAGCTCCCTTTGTAGGCTCCCTTTGAGCCTCCTTGGAGATACCTTCGGTGAAGAACGTAGTTAGGCCTCCTCTTGTTCTTGAGAGTCAGCTTATTCAGGTCTCCTTTCTCGAAGAAAAATTTTGGAAACAGTATTGCTAATTTGTAGGCTCTCCTTTTGAGCCTCCTCTGGTGCATTTAGGTTGGGCTGAGCCCTAGTTATATTTTTTAGTGTCAGGTTACTAGGCCCTTTCTAGGGCTCCCTGGCAGGCGTTGATTGTAGTTGGGTCTCCTCTCAATTTAGAGAGTCGTGATGTTGAGACTTCCACACTTGGAGCTCAGCCAGGCAGTTTGCTAAGTTGTTAGGCTCTCTGTGAGCCTCTTTTTGCTATTATGAGCGTTGCTAGGCCTCCTCTCGCTAGAAGAGAGTTGTCCTTATTAAAGCCTCCGCTCCTCAGAGCACTGCTGGGATAGCAATTGTAAGTTGTAGGCTCTCTGTGAGCCTCCTCGCTAATTATGCTGAGTGTGGGGTGTTGTTAGGTCTCCTCTCAATTTAGAGAGTCGTTATATTGAGGCCTCAACCCCCAGAGCTCAGCTAGGTTTGCTGAGTTGATAGACTCTCTGTGAGCCTCCTTAGCTACTGCAAGCATTGTCAGGCCTCCTCTCGTTAGAGAGAGTTATCTTTATTGAGGCCTCCGCTCGCCAGAGCTCCGCTAGGACATCAGGTTGCAGGTTGTAGGCTCTCTGTAAGCCTCCCTGCATGGTTCCTGTGCGTGGTATGTAGTTAGGCCTCCTCTCGTTTTAAAGAGTAATCATATTGTGGCCTCCGTTCCTAGAGTTCAGCTATCTACTGCGAGTGTCATCAGGCCTCCACTTGCTACAGAGAGTTATCTTTATTGAGACCTCCGCTCGCCAGAGCTCTGCTAGGACATCATGTTGCAGGCTCTCTGGGAGCCTCCTTGAACGGTATCTTATGCATGGGGTGTAGTTAGACCTCCTCTCAGTCTAGAGAGTCATCATGCTGAGGCCTCCGCTCCGAGAGCTCAGCTATATATGCTGAGTAGCTATGCTCTCTGTGAGCTTACTTGGCTACTGCAAACATTGTCAGGCCTCCTCTCGCTACAGAGAGTTATCTTTATTGAGGCCTCCACTCGCCAGAGCTCCACTAGGACATCATGTTGCAGGCTCTCTGTGAGCCTTCTTGCACAATATCCTATGCATGGGGTGTAGTTAGGCCTCCTCTCGTTTAGAGAGTCGTCATATTATAGCCTCCGCTCCTAGAGTTTGGCAATCTACTGCAAGCCTTGTCAGGTCTCCTCTCGCTACAGAGAGTTCAAAGTCAAAAGTCAAAGTCTGCTTTATTGTCAATTCTTCCACATGTACAGTACATACATACAGAGAATTTAAATTGCGTTACTCTCAGACCCTTGGTGCATACAGATAACACTAACAGTAGAGCATAAAAATACAGATAGATACAGATTAAATATAAAATACAAATATACAAATATACAATAAGGACATGTAAAAAAATAAAAAGTTAAATAAAGCAGCACAAGGCACACTGCAGATTGAGGGCAAACCAGTGAAGTAAACAAACAGTGCAGATAAAATGATTGTAGTGCAAAAGAGCTTATTCAGTCTGATTAAAGTGACAAAAAGCTCAGAGAGCAGTTATTTATTTAAACTGACTGAAGAGGTAGTTGAATGAGGTCAGTTCAATGCTGAATGCTGAATGAGGTAGTAAGCAGACCAATGCTGCACAAGGTGACCGGTGCAGGTCACAGTTATCTTTAATAAAGAGTTATCTTTATTGAGGCCTCCAATCCCTTGAGCTTGGTGGCTAAGGTCTGCTAAGTTGGTAGGCTCTCTGTAAGCCTCCTTGACTACTGCGAGCGTTGTCAGGCCTCCTCTTGCTAGAGAGTGTTATATTTATTGAGTCTTCCACTCCTTTGAGCTCTGTTTGGATAGCGATTGCGAGTTGTAGGCTCTCTGTGAGCCTCCTTGTAGGCTGCCCTGAGCGTGTAAGATAGTTAGGTCTACTCTCATTTTTGAGAGTTGTCATACTGAGGCCTCCGCTCCCAGAGCTCGGCTAGGCGGTAGGATAGTATGCTAGGTTGGTATGCTCTCTGGGAGCCTCCCTGTCTATTACCCTATGTGTGGAAGTGTAGCTACGCGTGTGTGAATTACCTGTATCTGTTCATCTCTCAACAGTGTTCGGCAGCAGCGTCTCTACAAATAGCAAAACTGAAAGTTCAACTGCTCCAAGAACAGCAATGTTAGAACCTCGCTACTGAGAAATGTCATGTAGCTTTTCAGCCATGTCAACTATTTTATTAATAAAGTCGCAGGGCAGCGCTGACAAGAAGTTTATGTGCACGTTTCATCTGCATGTGCTCTGGACTGTGAGTCTGTACTGTATTGGTGTGTGTTTGTATGAAAGAGAGCGGGAAAAAGAAAGCGTGTTTCCATCTATATTAAAACGCAATTTTGTTGGAAAAACATGAAAATAGTTTGTTATTTTTATTCTATTGTTTGTTATATTTATTGGTCAGTGTCTTTTGGGGTTTTGGTTGTTGTAGGTAGAAAATAGAATTATGTACAGTCATGGCCAAAAGTTTTGGCAGTAACATAAATTTTGTGTTTTGCAAAGTTTGTTGCTTCAGTTTTTGTAGATTATTTTTGTTTCTATGGTATACTGAAAAACAATGATAAGCATACCATAAGTTTTAAAGGCATTTATTGGCGTGCCTTTGGACAAACTTTTTTTTTTTTTTTTTTACGTCTTGATCTTTGTGTTGATCTGTGCCATAACAAAACAAAGTGAATACAGAGCATAATAAATTAGCATAAATAAAAATGTAAATCTATATATAACTCAGAAATACATTATTTGTGTTTTCATATGCCTTTTCTCGAATCTATAATAGATTCAAAACAAAATTACAGCTTAAATGCAAATGACACATAATAAAAATATTCTGCTACAAGTAGTAGACCTAGTTACCCTCACATATCACCTGTCATATTTCATCTCAAGTATTCCTTTCACTGACACTATCTCCTTTCCAAGTACACCAACGCTGAATGTTTATTTCACTCTTTGTTTAGATTATTTTCTTTTTAAATAAGTTATCATTTATATTTTTTATGATGGTATTACATAGCTTAAGATTGAACTATAGAATTAAATTAAATTATAGAAAAGCCAATTGAAAAACAGCAAAAAGGAATAATTGTACAGTCATGGCCAAAAGTTTTGGCAGTAACATAAATTTTGTGTTTTGCAAAGTTTGTTGCTTCAGTTTTTGTAGATTATTTTTGTTTCTATGGTATACTGAAAAACAATGATAAGCATACCATAAGTTTTAAAGGCATTTATTGGCAAAAAAAATATGAGTCAATATGTACAGTGTTGACCCTTGTTGGCCTCTGGAGTCTTTTGTTTAGCTATATAGGGAAGGAGACCAACCAGTATCCTTTGAGATCAACTGCAGAAATAAACTGGCATACCTCAGTTAGTCCACTTCAGTCTGGATGGACTCTTGAAGTCATTACAAAAGGTTGCTGTCTTGCAACGATTACTCTTGTGAGATAACTCTGTAATAAAAAAAAAAAAAAAATGGCTCTTATACCCTTGTGGAAAAAAAGTGCACTTAACTGTACAAAATGTGCACTATAATGTATATATATATATATATATATATATATATAT
>NW_015539897.1:10491-12196 GCF_001515605.1 Sinocyclocheilus anshuiensis | reverse complement strand
TTAATTTAGTTATCACAACATTGTATTGTATCACTGTTATTAACTAAAACTATAAAATAATGTTTTCGGTAATTGAAATAAAGCTCTATATATATATATATATATATATATAAAGAAATAAAAGTCCACTTAAGTTTACTTAAAGAAAGTACACTTTCCTGACTATGGTAATTAACACACCTACACTTTGGAAAATACTTTCTTTAAAGTAAATTGAATTAAATAAATTTCAAGTAAATAAAAAACGTGTTTGTATTTGACAGTTGACGCAAAAGATAATTTTGTTTAATACTCATGCGATGTGCTGTCTGACAGCCGGCAATCGGTGTGTGCGAAAACTGTATACAAGGTGTTTAAACTGACAAGACATTAAAAGGCATGCAGATGTTTTGTTTGTTGGGGTTGGAGCAGTGTTGTCAACTATTTTCAATGGAAACATCTGCTCAAAAGTCGCTAACTGTCACTAGATGACGTAATATGCTAATTAGAATATTTATGGGGTCATAGTGTTGTATTTGCACATACTGTACATACTGTATGTAACGCAGTTCATAATTCAGGGAAGACGGAGGCGGGAACCAGCAGATGTTTAACAAAACGTCTCCAGGTTACGTATGTAACCATGGTTCCCCGAAGGGAACGAGACGCTGCGTCCGAAGACACTACGGGAAAGCCCCCAGCGTGACCATGCTCTGAATCACATGTATAATCAGTCCAATGGAAGGGACGAGACGTCATAGGCGGGTGACGTAGCGACCAGGAAGCTATAAAGGCACGTGAGGTGGAACACGCTTGAGCGATTCAACTGACGCAGATCTAAAATGGGACGCAGCCCCCCATCCTTCTTTGGAACAATGATGTACCGGCTGTAGAACCCGGACCCCCTGGCGTGAGGAGGGACCACCTCGATGGCCTCCTTCCTCAAGAGAGTATTGACTTTCTGTTCTAATACCAGAACCTGCTCGTGGCCCACGAGTGTGGGAAAGACCCCGTTGAATGGTGGCGGAGGAGCGCCGAACTGAATGCGATAGCCTTTCTCTACAGTGTGCAGGACCCAACGAGATACATTTGGCAGTAGATTCCACGCTGCTAAATAATCTACTAAGGGAACCAGTCTCTCAAGACTGGCCTTTGGTGTACTTGTGACTGCTAATTCGGTGCCCTGAAGCGGAGGACCGGCAGGAGAAGGCTGAACTAGCTGTTCTGGAGACCCCCGAAGGGGTAGCGCGCCCCTCAGCTCCGCTATGTTCCCGGGCGGAAGAAACTGAGGGGGTAGCGCGCCCCTCAGCTCCGCTATGTTCCCGGGCGGAAGAAACTGAGGGGAGCGCTCGCTGGAGACTGCTGCGCCCTGAAGCATCATCGATGGCAGGGTTGGCAGAAAAATCTCCCGAGGGCACTGAGAAGAGACGGACACCGTGTACTGTGGTGCACCCCGCTTTTCCCCAGTAGGGGCCGCCCCCGAAGGCCCTGAACCTCTCATGTCAGGGCCTTTTGGCCGAGGACTTCCTCTGAAGCACGACCCTCAGGTCGGGCTTCGACTGCGCAGCCCTTGACCCAGAGCGCCACTGACCTCGGTCCCATTGCGGGGGAGCACGAGAAGCGATGCTCTGTTTTTGTTGTTCACGGTATGAGGAGGAGGAGGTATGCGGCGAGAGCTGCTCCCGCCCAGCAGCCCCTGGAGCTAGAGAGTGGCGAGGGAGCAACC
>NW_015539897.1:0-10351 GCF_001515605.1 Sinocyclocheilus anshuiensis | reverse complement strand
CCGGCCGGAAGACACTGAGATGTGTGCTCGCTGGAGACTGCTGCGCCCTGGAACTCTGGCAGGGTTAGCAGACTGATCTCCTGAGGGCTCTGAGGAGAGACGGACACCGTGTAATGCGGTGCACCTCGCTCTTCCCCAGTAGGGGCCGCCCCCGAAGGCCCTGAACCTCTCATGTCAGGGCCTTTTGGCCGAGGACTTCCTCTGAAGCACGACCCTCAGGTCGGGCTTCGACTGCGCAGCCCTTGACCCAGAGCGCCACTGACCTCGGTCCCATTGCGGGGGAGCACGAGAAGCGATGCTCTGTTTTTGTTGTTCAGAGAGGAAGCGGGGGTAAATAGACGTGCTGAATATGGTCTAACCCATGACCTCGACACCTCGGTGTGGAGATCGGGGAAAAATGGTAGGCTCCGGTGCGGAGGTGGCAGTTTACTCCACAGAAAGCGCTCATCTAATTTGCTTTTCTGCGGTTCAGCTCGTGTATCCCCACTCGTAATATAGCGAGGGCAGGGAGGAACACACAACCTGAAACACTGCTCACTTTCGCCCTTATGTTTTATTTTCTCTGTGGCTTTGGACATTGTGCTTATAACTTTCTTTTTTGACAGACAACACCAAATAAGACTCACAACAGAGATATGACTGACAGAACACAGAGCGCTTCGCTGAATGACAGAAAGCTGAAGCCGGTTCCACCTCACGTGCCTTTATAGCTTCCTGGTCGCTACGTCACCCGCCTATGACGTCTCGCCCTTCCATTGGACTGATTACACATGTGATTCAGAGCATGGTCACGCTGGGGGCGTTCCCGTAGTGTCTTTGGACGCAGCTCGAGTTCCTGAAGGGGAACTTTAGTTACAAAACAAACAACAAAATGAAAGTGAGCAGCAGCCCCTCATGGACGACTGCCGCATAAACATAACCAAAAGCACAATTTAAAATGTCCCAGGCGTGGTCCTCACTCATCCTTCACTCCTCCTTTTATCCTTCCGGAGCTCCTCCGTGGGACTGGAGACCAGTGTGTGGCACAGGTGTCGCTCATTATCATTTACTCTGCTCCCACAGCTCTCAGCTGTGCCCCACTAGTCACACTGTATTTTATACTACCATATTCCCAATAATGCTGTTCTCATTTACCTATTTTTCTGTTTCTGTTGTCAGACAATGGATCAACTATGAAACGGTGACTGGAATGGGACCCAAGACTATACATAAGGGGTGGCGAACTCTGGTCCTGGAGAGCCGCAGTCCTGTAGAGCTCAGCTCCAACTCTAATAAAAACTCACCTGCCTGTAGCTTCCTAGTAACCCTTCAGACCTTGATTAGCTTGTTCAGGTGTGTTTGATTAGGGTTGAAGCAAAACTCTGCAGGGCTGCGGCTCTCCAGGACCGACGTTCGCCACCCCTGCTATACATGTTCACCAGCAGACACTTCCAAGCCATTTACAAGCTTCTGCTCTGCACTGCTAAAATATCCTGATTTTACAACCATAACATCATCTGACAAAATCACCATACATCATACAAAGTTAAAGACAATGGCTTTACTGTGATTTCATCTTTATTTACATGTAAAATTATCACTTGAAGAGCCATTCACTAAACAGAGCAGACACAGACAGACATGTGCTTGCACCGGAAAGCAAAACCTTGACCTTGCAGCTCAGTACTGGCGACTCTCGGAAAGTAGCTAAGGTTTGTCCTAAAAGTTGCTAGATTGTCACTAGTTGTTTTTTTTACAGGGGTCTGAAAAGTCGCTAAAGGTTGCCAAGTTGGCAACACTGTGCTGGAGTCTCCAAGGCACATGCTGTAAAGGCACAGCCCTCTTCTGAAAAGGGGATAGGGAGCAGCAGCTAATTTGCATTTAAGGAGTCACAAACAAAAACAACATGTTTTTTCTCCCACCCAAGAAGGGGCATTTACTGCATGGAATAATAAATGATCCATGAGGTATTTTGAGTTAAAATATATCTTAGTTTGTTACAAGGGTAATTTTGAGTTCAAGCTCTGTGGTCAAGTGTTTTATTTATTTATTTTTACTAGTCATAAGGGCGTCATGGAGGAACCGCTGCCTTGTCCCTCCTATCTCTGTCCAGATGCCAAGATCTAGACTGGAGTGGGTTTGAGAGGAGGGTCCTTGGCCCCTAGAACAGCTGATCCATCTAAAGATGACAGATGGACCGGATCCTTCCCAGAGCTTCCCCTGTCTGTTTCACCCAACTGTCACTGTTCCCTTCACTAACAGCATGCCTCGCGTTTGACTGCAGTTATTGAACGCTTTATCCATGACCACTTTATTCCCTTGTTATTTACGTGTTTGCACAAAAAAAAAAAAAAGTAAAAAATTATCTTGGATTCATCATGCAACTACCCTCACTGTGCACACAGATTTTTCACATTGTAAAATCTGAGTAATTATTCTGAATCAGTTTGTTCAGACGGTTCGTGTAATTTACGAAAAGATTCCCTGATTTGAGTCCCTGTGCAGCATTTTAGGTCTTCTGTTTTATAGCGAAATGTGGTTTATAGATAAAGTTTTGGTTTATAGTTTAAAAAGTTTATAATATTATTATTTTTCTTATATCTCTGGGGTTGTATGGATTACCGTTGTGTTCACTGTGCATACCGTCAGGTGCACTGTGCATACACTTGTATTGTGTGGACTCAGAGATGGATTATTTATTAAAAAATCTTTGTGTTCAGCTGAAGAAAGAAATTCATATACATCTGGGATGGAATAAAGGTGAGTACATGATAAGATAATTTTCATTTTGGGGTGGACTATCCCTTTAAATTAAGCATTTTATTAGGTTAGTTATACGTTTAACAATTTATTCATTTATTTACTTATTTATTATAATTTATTACAATTTATTAGATAGGTTAGTTATATGTTCAACAATTAATATTACCCCATTAAGTAGCTTCAACTTGCCCACCAATAATAGCATACTGCAGTGAACTTTCTACCTCCCCAAGCACCTGACAAAAAAACTCCCAATTTCAGAGGTAATGTTAATCTTGCTGTATAGTAATATAACATTTCATCATGAAACTTTTAATGTAGTATCAAAGATATCACATTATGATGCCAAAGTTAAACTCTGCACATGCATCTTTATTGCTGTATATATTGCACACATTTTACTCTTTTAATTTCCACTGTGACAGGTTGTGGCTTACTTGCAGATTCAGATGAAGCATCTAATTTTACCCATCAGGCTATATTTCATATTGTTAACCTCCATATATATTATTACCAAGACTTTGTATTTGTTTCCTGCTGGATCTGCTGTTTATTTTTTATTTTTGTTGGATCTGTTTATTGCCTCCCCATACAGTGCTGTGTTCAATTGCAAACCAGTCATGAGACGCTTTTGGGGGGGCCAGACCATGTTTTCATGTATTTCTTTTTATAAATAGCATCACTGACCACTCAATAAATACGTTGGCCTTTCAGTCATATTCATTGTACATCTCCTGAATATTGCTGTACGTGGTAGGGTTTTGTTTTTTACGCTCTTCGATAAAACACAATTCACTAACACACAAAATGTTTTTCCCCTTCATTTTTTCCTTCCTTATCTTCCTGTCCCATCCTTCCTTACTTTTAAAAAAAAAAATCTTCTTTGTCTAATTGAAAAGGGTCAGCCACTGGGCCAATGTCCTCATATCCTGATTCTATCCAGAAATTGTATATGAGAAGACATAAGAAAGTGTAATTTGAATAAAATAATGTCTTAGGCTATTATTGCTGCACAAATGACTGGTTGAAAATGTCTTCTGGTAGGGTTCCCGTTCCCATGCCTACCACAGGATCTTGTTCTCCTTGTATTGAAGTAATTTATAGACCAATGTGATGAAAGTCCATTAGTGTCTCAGTTTTACAGCTTTTTGTGTTATATCTTCCCCTGGAAGATTGAATAATTGATCGATCTAGACAGCAGAAAAAAATAATTGTGCACATGAATGTGTGTGTGCATGTGAATGGCAAATAAACATTTATGAAAGTATATAAAATCTCATCACAGATGTATAGAGGTTGTGTAAGTCTAGTATAAAACCTAATAAATAAATAAATAAATGAAACCTCCACTTGATGACATTCATTGGCCTTGCCTTTTAATGGCATCCAACAGTCTGAACACTGAACATTTCAATCAGCAAATAAAGATTTGGAAGTGAAAAAAAAAAAAGTCACATTTATTCAAACATTACATATTTATGACATGAAAATGACTAATATTTAAAATTCTGCACTGTGTCTAAATCAAATGTCAATTTTTGACATTCAATATCTTGGTGTAATGATAGTCCACTGAAGGCGAGCGTAGTGAACCCAAGTGCAGTTTATTGAACAATAATGAAATCCAAATCCAAAACAAACAAAGACTTGACTTGACTTGACTTGAGACTTAAGATTGGAACAAAATATGAACTCATCAACAGAGGTAACAGGAACAAAGCTAGACAAAAGACAATAGGCTTGTTGGCGATGAACTGTACTATTCTGCCACCGGCTGGCGAGAGTAGCCACTTGCAGTCGGGGGCAGAATTAAAAGCGGAGATGTCAAGTCGGACACTTGCTGCTCCCGGTAGTGACGCCATGGTGTTTGCATACACTTTTCACAGATGAAGTGAATTAAATGCAATATTTGTCAAATAAACAGAAACGTTTTTATGAGCAACAGAAACACTTCTTATATACTGCTTAATACAGCTTCATCTGTTCAAGAAGTTCAGCATATAAACATATAGGCTACTAAATACCGATAAAGTGGGAGTATATGCTTTTATCAGTGTTTTTGATTAAAATGACTCAATATAACTGAGCTACTACACTAAAAATGCTTTTACTGTTATAAAAACCCATATTTGTGAGCATTATTGGAATTGAATTGTTAGAATAAACACGCAACACACGTCGTGCTTGTCATCGCAGAATCTGACCAATGACAATAAAGTGTCATCATCAAGGCTCTTGCAGCCGATTTTGAGCAACTGCAGCGCCTGACCTAGGTGGCTGGTCTCGTTTTGGTCTTGCTGTACTTTGATGGCACATGTGATTGTAAGGTGGCTGCAGCGCCGATCAGTCGGACAAATGTTCTAACCAGAATGCATTACTTTTGTCAGGCGGCAGCTGATCTTTGCGGCGCCGCATGAAGTTGAGCAAGCCTAATGGAAACACAAGGGCTATATATACATTAAACAAAATGGGTCACATTACATAATCCAACCAATGAACACATGACACGTACAACAAAGGAACCAATGGGAACAAGACAAATGAACAAAAGGACTACATGGCAGGGTCACATGAACACATGGCGTGACAGGAACCATAACTATGAAAAAGGCAAAATAAAAGACATGAAAACGAGTGATGGTAAAATTAAGCTTTGCAAAGCACAGAGGCTTTCCCCTCAACTGTATCGTTAAATGGTTCATTACTCTAAGCTTTTCAACACGTTGCACACAAATTACATATTGTGGTCAAAGGTGCTTTTGCGTCCCAGACGTCGCAGCCATTTTTGGACTGTTTCATATAATAAATCAATGTGTGCTACAAAAAGCATATAAAACAAAAACAATAAAAATTTTATTGTACTTAAGCAAAGTATGAATAAATGAGTGTGTGGATAAATTTATGAAAACATAAGCATGGCTCATGAGGCATATATGATCAAAATAATTGATAATGGTCAGTTGAATGGTCAGTTGAAGTGCTTGTGAAGCAGAGATTAATACAAACTGAACGTGCACAAAAATACACATGTAAATATTTATTTGTATTATGATTTATTCTTATCAAAGATGTGAATGACACTTGAAACCTGCACAAGGGGTTCGCGTTATTTGAATCAGAATACAAAGCAGTCACTTGGTTGTGTGCTGAAACACGTGTGTAATCAGTCCAACGGAATCGCATGACGTCACCTGCAGGGATGACATAGTGACCAGGAAGTATAAAAGCACATGCGTTGGAGACAGCGCCAGCTTCTGTTGTTCAGTAAGCGCTGTATGTGTGTTCATCTTATTGTTGTCTGTCTTTAAAAGTTATAAAAATGGCAAGCAAAGACAAGAAATCTGACAAGCAGTCATTCAGACTGTGTGTTCCTCCCTGCCCACGCTTCATTACGGGTGGGCATACACACAGTTTGTGTGTTGCTTGTCTGGGTGTGGAGCACGCTTGGTCAGCTCTCGAGGGAGCTGACTGTCCGCATTGTGTTCGCCTCATGATGCGGACGCTCCGCTCCCGGAGAGCGCTCTTCGAGTAGGGCGCTCTCTCTCGCGTTCCTAGCGGTTCGGGTCCCACTTCTGCCGAGGCAGAGTGGCGACTCAGATTGTGGGGTTCGCAAATGGATGTGGCAGAGGGAATAGAGACGGGCAGGTCCCTTACTCTTTCCTCACCTGCCAGATCCAGTGCTCTCTCTCAGGGAATGGAAGCACGTTCTGAAATGGTTTCTTCCGCCCCTGGAGAGGGCTCGGTGCTCCACTTGTCTTCCTCTGAGGGGGGAGATGAGTCTGTGGACTTGCCACCACAGTCCGTCCTGTTCGAGGAGCTGTTGGAGGTGGTGACTAGAGCTGTGGCCAAGTTAAAAATCGACTGGCTGGCTGAAGTGCAGGAGAGCGTCCTAAGAGCAAGCTTGATGAGCGATTCCTGCACTCTAAGTCACTGCCTCCGCGCCGAGGCCTGCCGTTCTTTCCCGATCTGCACACCGAGGTGTCCAGATCGTGGAATAAACTATTCTCAGCCCGCCTCTTTAGTCCTAATGTCTCTCACTATGCTAATGTGGTAGGACTTATAGAGCTCGTTTATGGGACGATTCACTGGGTTGAAGAGACGCTTGCTGGCTATCTCTCACCCAGCGGTGCATCGTCCCTCAAGGCCCCGGTGTTTCCCACCAAGCCGCTTAGGACTTCTTCGGCTTTGGTGGGTAAAGCGTACATGGCAGCGGGTCAGGCTGGCGCTTGCCTGCACACCATGTCGGTGTTGCAAGCATATCAGGCTGACCTGCTAAAAGAGATGGATGATGGAGAAGAGATACAAAATGATGATATTGCAGAGCTATGTCGGGCCACAGATTTGTCGCTTCGGGCCACCAAGGAGACCGCCAGAGCTATTGGGCAGTCCATGGCAGCCCCGGTGGCCACGGAAAGACACCTGTGGCTGACCCTATACAATATCAAAGAAAAGGACAGGGTCTTTCTCCTGGACCTTCTGGACTGTTCGGCGACGCTGTAAATACAGTCATCGAGGCAGCACTCCAGGTCGAAGTCTTCCAGAGAAATGGAAGCGTCAGCGCAAATTCTGTCAGGAAGACTCCAATGCCACGTCATTCATTCATACTAACAGGTCTGACCTGACACCTGGAGTATATAAGCGCTGAACTCTGTTTCATTTTCACAGTTGATGTCGGCGACGTTCCCTGCTCAGTCAGACAAGCTGTCGTCTACTTATTGCCCAACTTTCCCCGGGGTTACATGCATATAGTCTGAAGTTTGTTTTCTTGCGAACGATTGCGAGTTTGACATTCCTTTCAAGATGCATGCTTTATCGTTGGTATCGTGCAACGAATTGGTGTCGCGGTGAATGTTTGCAGTTGATATAGAGGTGTTGGTGTTTTCACAGCTGAGAATGCAAAACAATTGGCGGAGCTTTTGAGTTCATGTCCACTGTCATTCCGAGTGCTCGCCGAACTGTCGCGCCGGCGCTGCTCAGTCATCAAATTATATTTTCGCCTGAACGCTCATGTAATCTTTCATTGAAGACTCCAGGCCTGCTATCAAAAACACCGCTGCTAGTCTTCTTTAGTATTCCGTCTTCATCAGTATATCTGCCTACACCATGATAAATATTCATATTGTTTTATCTTGTGGTAGTTGGACATAGAATTTATAATTTTTGCAAGGTTATTCACACACGTTTAAGACAAAGCGCTTGGTTTACGATAATCTAGCAGACTAGCGCTGCATGATTAAGCCAATTTGAACATATGTTGCGATTTGGCTTGGTGCAATTTATAAAAAAAAAAAAGTTCTAATTAAGTAATCATTTGCTCATATTATTGGTAAAATACAGTAGTACTGAGATCAGAGTGCATGACGCATAATGCTGCACGATCTATGTTTGCAAGCTCAGTTGCCACCTTTAACGTGCATTTAATAGAAACACGACCATAGAACATTTTCAGTATATTTTACTTTAATGAGAAGTATTTACATACATGTTTTCCAGCAAAATATATTATTTAAAGAATTCAGTGTTTGAAACAACTAATTTGTTATGTGGCATTTATTATTATAGGCCTATGTAATATTTTACTCTGATAAAGACTGATACTTGCATTCTACCTTTTTGTGAAAATATTCTATGTCTAGCACACGTTAAGATATCTGTTGTCTTAATCTCATGTTTTTGTCTTTATGTTCCTTCAGTTGTTATGTTTTATTTGCGTTTATTCTACTACAACAATCTCTGGATACCTTGTCCTGGAATGGGGTAAGTTTTACGACTTTTGAGTCTTCTCGTTGTGTAGCCCGTTTCTGCAAAGAGGTCCTCGCTGACAGGCGCTGTCCATTTCTGCACAAATGTCCTCTGCAAGAGTATGAATGAAAACAGACACATTTTCTCGCTATGGTCTTAACATTAAAGTCACATCAAACGTTGAAGTTAACATAAATATCCTTACATTTTCTTTTTCAGGTTGAGAAAGGTATTTATGCTTTTCTGAGCCTTTCTGTTAAAACTTAACTTCTACATTCTATCACTTTACTAACCTTATGGCCATTCCATCACAATGCAGTCATTTAGAATCCCATGACTGCAGATGCAGAGAACCGTGGCTCTCACCTCTGTCTCTGTCAAGGTGATGCACACATGGTTATTCTCCCACTTGAGGTCTAGGTAAGATCTGGCTTAATGCTCAGCAGGCATCTTTAAGCTATAATCACAAGGCATGTTTATCTTAGCGGCTTCTGATGGTGGTTTCATTCTGTTTCCTCAAATCGATTGGCTTTGGTCTTACTTGGCTTATCGCTGCCTTCATATCACATGGCCTATCATGGCCTCTGTATAACATGGCCTATCTTGGCCTTCGCATTATACAGCCTATCGCGGCACTTCACATAACTTTGCTCATTGTGGTCATTAAGCTAGTCTGCTCATTGTGGTCATCAAGCTAGTCTCACTATTATTGTTTATGAAACTCTGCCTATCGTGGCCTTCACATTACACAGCCTGTCACGGCATTCTCATAAAATGGCCTAACATGGCCCTTCACATAACTCTGCTCATTATGGTCATCTGGTAAGTCTGACTATTATTATTCATGAATCTCAGCCTATCATAACCCGCCAAATAACTGATATATCATTATTCATGAATCTCAGACTATCATAACCCGCCAAATAACTGATATATCGTGGCTGTTATGTTAAAGTCCCCCTGTAGTCAAATATTTTATCCCTTAAAACTTATCTCTGAACATCAAAATGACATATTTAAATGTCTTTTCTTGTGAAAATAATTTTCTCATGCCTTAAAATAGCTTGAATGCAACTCCCCAGCTAGAAATGTTTTGTTCTAAAAATGTTCTAAGAACATTACCATGGATTGTTCTAGCAATGTTTTTAGCGGGTAGTTTTATTTGTGTTCCCAGAACGTTCTCCTATAAGGTAGGATAACATTCTCTAAAAACATTCTAAAAATGTTTAGCGATAACATTGTTAGAACATCATTCCCTAACATTCTTACAAAAAACATTCTAAAAATGTTTAGTGATAACATTGTTAGAACATCATTCCCTAATATTCTTATAATGTTTTTGGTGGGTAGTTCTATTTTTGTTCCCAGAACGTTCTCTCAAAAGGTAGGATAACATTCTCTTCAAACGTTCTAAAAATGTTTAGTGATAACATTGTTAGAACATCATTCCCTAATATTCTTATAATGTTTTTGGCGGGTAGTTTTATTTTTGTTCCCAGAACGTTCTCTCAAAAGGTAGGATAACATTCTCTAAAAACATTCTAAAAATGTTTAGTCATAACATTGTTAGAACATCATTCCCTAACATTCTTACAAAGTTTTTAGCAGGTAGTTTTATTTTTGTTCCCAGAACGTTCTCTCAAAAGATAGGATAACATTCTCTAAAAACATTCTAAAATTGTTTAGTGACAACATTGTTAAAACAGTATTCCGTAACATTCTTATAAACTTTTTTGTTGTATTTTTGTTCTTAGAACGTTCTTCTAAAAGGTGGGATGACATTCTCTAAAAACACTCTAAAAAAGTTCTGATGACCTTCTATAAATGTTTAGTAAGTTTTGTTTAACATTAATAAGAGACGGCACAG
>NW_015539896.1:73242-82460 GCF_001515605.1 Sinocyclocheilus anshuiensis | reverse complement strand
TGAGAGGGAATCTCATATATGTGTTGATGTTGCATTATGTTCACAAAAATTAATCAGCCAGGAGTCATTCATACGCTGCTGCTTCTGTTGTGTGTGTTACTGCATGTTTCTGCTCTCTTATATTGTCCTAAATGTGTTATGTGTTGATGTTGCATTATGTTCACAAAAATTAATCAGCCAGGAGTCATTCATACGCTGCTGCTTCTGTTGTGTGTGTTACTGCATGTTTCTGCTCTCTTATATTGTCCTAAATGTGTTCTGTCAGTTTCCATTAACTCGCCCTTTGTGGTGTGAAAACTGTGTGAACTACTTTCATTGCCCTTTTATTAACTGCAGCCACAAAGCCATACAGAAGTAGGGCTGGTAGTTATATATGATTACATACACAAGGTTTGATTACATGTTTAAATTAAGCATTGAAACACAAGGTTTATTCCACAAACTGACCTATTTCTGTGGTGGGTTTTCCACTGAGGGAACCAACATAGGTCTACCTAATAATGAAAAAAAAAACAAACAAAAAAAAAAACACAACATTCTGCAAACAGCTCTAATTTTTTCTGCCTGAAGGACATCTGATGAATGTATGCAGACTGTGTTTGTAAATTATTATTGAAATACATGATAGATGATAAATGATCAATTATTGCTCTAATAATGTGATTCATTTAAGCAATACCTCATGAACGTTTGACTCATTCAAATATACAGTTGGTTGTTTCATCCCTCAGTGACTTGAACCAATCAATGAAATAAACGATTCAGTGACTCACTTAATTTTTTTTAATAGATTTGAGGACCCAAATAACTGTTGTATAAAAAAGTCTAAAAATATTCACTCCCCATAGACTAATATAGTTAGTATACTTGTATACTATAGTATACTTGTATAGTATACTTGTTTAAAAACGAATTTGCAGTAAAGCAAACAAACAAACAAACAAACAGTGTTTCACTGACGTGATCTGGAGCTCTTTCTTAATTTTACCCCGTGTCTACACCATATGCAACTGGCATAACATGACTAAAGACAACAGAAGCCATAAACAGTGATTTCTGAGTTCATGACCCCTTTAAAAATAAAATCTGTATAGACTCTTTATGAAATTTTTAGTGTCAGGAAAGTGACCCTCCCAATGCAAAACAAAACAACCCTGAACGTCTGTTTAGTATTTATGTGCTGCTGATTGGATCTGAAGTGTTACATCACCACTTTCAAGATGAAGAATGCACTCTGCTTACTGCTGCTCTCATTCAGCCTACAACGTGAGTTTTGACACGTCTATTATCAGATCTAGGGTAAACAGATTCCAAATTAAACCAATCTTTTCAATCTTCTTTTTAAGCATAAAATGTCAAAGTATGGAGTCCACTGAAAGCACAGTCCAGAATCAGAATTGTGATTTGCTTTGCACTTCTCGGCCACCGTACATATCTGATTCCTTTAACACAATGTGTATCTTTTCATGTGTAGATGTTTGGTAGCGGTTACACAAACTAAAAATCAAACTTTTACGTTGCCAGAGAATATTATGGGAGCAAAATAACTCTATAAGGACAGAATATGACGATGAAGGACACAACAGTGTCTTATGATGCACAAGAGTGAACACAGTGATAACCACAAGCAGTTCTTTTCTAAAACATCTTGAATAAAAAGTAAAAAAATAAAATAAAATCCTCATACATATGAATATAAAAGTGCATATGAATCTTACCATATTTCAAGAGATTTTTTTCAGCATTTTTCAGTGCACAAGTTCTCAAAGGACTCAAACTGAATTAGAAAAAATGGAGAAGAATATGTTGTAAAATCAATTCAAGTCCATGAGAGAAAAAAATCTAAAACATGCCATAAAGTCTCTAATAAGAGCAATAAATAATATTAACCCAAACATGAATATTTTTGTAGCATGTAGATTTCATCTGTAGCTCTGTTTATGTAAATCTCCTGTTGCATATTTAAACAGCAGGCATGAGTCAGTTTACACGTTCATCTGATCATTAGAGGGAGTGAAGAATCGCTTCAATTCATTCAAACTGTGCTGTGAAACAAACCATGATCTCTTCATCTTTAGTGCTGCTTCTGGCAGTGATATCCTGTAAGTTTAGTCTGCTTTTCTGTGTGATACATCATTTTGTTGCTAAAAAGCTTTTTAACAGTTTTTAAATGTCATGCTCTCTTATTAACTGGTATTATTTGATTTGATACAGGTATTGATTCAAATGAACTCACTCAGCCTGAGTCTCTGACTGTTCGTCCTGATGCCACTTTCACTATCAACTGTAAAGTCTCATATTCAGTTACAAGCTATGCTACAGGCTGGATTCGTCAGCCTGCAGGAAAAACTCTCGAGTGGATTGGAGTCATCTGGAGTAATGGAATCTTATACTACAAGGATTCCCTGAAAAGCAAGTTCAGTATCACCAGAGACACTTCCAGTAACACAATAACACTGCAAGGAAAGAATATGCAAGCTGAAGACACAGCTGTGTATTATTGTGCCAGAGATACACAGTGACAAATGCCAATAGCCTCCCTGTACAAAAACACCATCATCATATCACAAATTAAAAGTGTTTTTGATGATTTTCCTCATTCTGACTTATACAGATGCACAGAAATTGTTTGAAGCTCATCAAAAATTCTAGACATTAATTCAGCTGGTCAAAAAACTAAAACAAACTTCAAGGCAAGCCTAATCGAGCGCAGCGTTAGTTCAGTCAGGCCACGTAGGCATAGGCTGTGACCAGCTGACGCGGTCAGCTGTCAAATCGCTCCAATCGCTACCATTCTCCTATTAGACACGGGACATATATACGTGGCATTACTTTGCATCATATAATAATTGCTGTTAATAGTGTTCATCGTCTGTGTGATTACGTCTTTGATTTTTCCGTACATTTCTGCCATATGTACATTAACTGATAGTCATCACTGATAAGCTACCACTAAATATTGTAGAAACTTAATTTGCTGTAAAGTTGCTTTGCAACGATTTGTATTGTGAAAAGCTCTATACAAATAAACTTGAATTGAATTGAATTGAATATAATTGCTGATAAGGTCATGATTGAATTGTTTATTTGTTGATCCATTCCCATTCTCATTCTATGTCTTACCAAAGTAATTTATTAGCAAGACTAATAAAAACATTAAAAACTATACTATTATTGAAGCAACAGACATATATGGTGACAAGGGAGTGTCTACAAAAAAAGAGACATATTTACTGATGTGTGACCCTCAGGAAACACCTGCGTTTTGTTATTGCATCTAAAAAAATAAGTGAATATGCGTGTATAGTTTCATAAGACTTATTTACATTCTGTAACTACAAAGCATAATTGCTTGTTTTAATGTTGCATCCAGATGGATAAGAGTTGTGTCTACTTTGATCATAATAATTTTGGGGTTTTGATTTTTGCCTTTCAATGTCAAAAGACAGTTCAAAAGAGGGAAAAGACGTGTCAGAGGAACTTGCTGATGAAGCCCCAGGTAAATTATGGAAGTTAACACCATTATTAAAGACTCCACCACAGTAGAAGCCTAGAAACACAGTTATGCCCTTCCCATAGGTGTATCTCTCCACTTGATGTTTCAGAGAACCGGGGTTACGACAGTAACCTATTGTTATATATGATTACATACACAAGGTTAGATTAGATGTTTAAATTAAGCATTGAAGCACAAGGTTTATTCCACAAACGGACCTATCTCTGTGGTGGGTTTTCCACTGAGGGAACCAACATAGGTCTACCTAATAATGAAAAAAAAAACATTCTGCAAACAGCTCTAATAAAGGAGGAGTTCATGCAAAACGTTCTGAAAGTGATTCCAACGATATCGTTTCTCTGTGCCTTTATCGTTATAGCTGTGGTGTGGGCTCTTCTATTCTTTAATATTGAGAACGATTTTTAGAACTATATCGTTATCTTTATAGTTATCGTCCTTGGTGTGAACGGGCCTTATTTTCAGACATCACTCAGTGACTGTTTTTTTTCTTGACCAAGAAACAGCCTTGCAAACAAGCCTGCACTGGCCCTTTACGGGTCCACTTAGGGCTAGCCTTAGGGCCCCCAGCAGGCTGCCAGCGCAGGGCCCCTGAGAATTTGCTCATTGGCAAAACATTGGCCCCTTAGCGCTGGCCCTGCACGGGCAGCCCTCACTAAGCCCCCAGGAAGCCCTCACTATGCCCACACAGGGCCGGCACTATTAATCTACAACAATACATCTGTTTCACTTTAAATACTTTCCAGCTACTATAACTTAAGTCTTTGGGAAAAGACTTTCAGATGTTATTATACATCTGAAATGGATGCAGTCACCACATAACTAATGTCTGTATTGTCAAAAATGTACAGTAGTCAAAGGGATTTCAAATCAATTTATTAAATACAAAACAGAAAGCATTCAGTTCAGGTTAATACAGCTACATATAGCCAAAAATGTAAATACACAAAAGTACAAACCCCACCCCCCCACCGAACGCAAACAAAGCATTGTAAGCCTGTAGGATTTTGTCATGTGAAAGTTGATGTGTGCAAAAGTCTTATCTGTAGTACATCAATTTCCAAACACTGTCCGTAGCTGAAGTTGGCTGATAGTACTGAGCCGTACCGAGCCGAGTCGTACCACGCAGTGGAAAAGCGCCATTAGTGTGGACAGTCCGCTAGTGTGGCCTGCTCACAGAGAGCCTGCGGTGAGCCCAAAGCTGTTGGCCTCACCTGGGCAAGCCCGCACTGGGCCTGTTTAGGTTGGGTGTGGGTTAGCCCTAGCCCACTGTGCCCGCAAAAAGCCAGCATGGGCCCCGCAGGGACATGTTTTCAGGGAGACAGTCCAATTGATAAATTCTGAAGAAAAACAAATATACCTCAGAGTAGCTTCATCATGAAATGTGTTTTTGTGTCTGTAAATGTTATATATCTGGATTTTTCTTTCTTTCTTTCTTTCGTTTTAATATCTGTAAATGATCATTTATTTTGTAGAAAGCAATTATTGTGTATAACAAATTAATGACAAACTGCAACATCTTGGACAACCGAAGTGCTGTATGCAAATTCTTTACTTGGTCATTCATTCATTCATTCATTCATTCATCTGCTTTGTGGATCAGTAGGAGTAATAAAGCTGTGTGAACTTTAAAGGAGACCTATTATGCCCTTTTTTTACAATATGTAATATAAGTCTCAGATGTCCCCAGAATGTGAAGTTTCAGCTCAAAATACCCCACAGATAATTTTTTATATAATTTAAAAAATGCCTATTTTGAGTGGAAGCAGACTTTTTTTTTCGTGCATGTCTCTTTAAATGCAAATGAGCTGCTGTTCCCCGCCCCCTTTTCCAGAACAGGGCTACTTTACAGCCCGTACCTTCGTTATTCTGCGGAAAAAGAAATCTGTTTAATCATGCGTTTTAAACCATATCAATTTAATCTTCTGATATAGGGTTCTCTGAGCAGTCAGCATGCTTTGTAAAGTTAGCAAAAACACAATGGCGGTGCCGTGGGTGGAAACTTGCAGATTAAGGGGTGGTAATATTGTAATAAGATCCCCTTTCTACATCACAGGGGTTGCGAAATCTGAGCACCTCGTTTTTTTACAAGTTTGCAGAGAAAGGCTTACCAAAAAAAATGTACTGGGTTTTTCTTTTTCATGTTTTCTGGGTTGGTAGATGCACCGGGGACCTGATTATAGCACTTAAACACGGAAAAAGACAAATTTTCATGATATGTCACCTTTAAATCATGATCTTCTCATCAGCAGCTGCGTCCTGTGAGCTTCACTAATGATTTATTTAAACTCTAAAGCAATGAAATAAGCTTTATAACTGTTAACAGAAGTTTTGTGACATAATTAATAATAACACATTCTTTTATTGTTAATTTCAGGTGTTTTCTGTCTTGAGCTCACTCAACCTCCATTTATGGGTGTGAAACCTCAAGAATCATTCTCCATCTCCTGCAGGATTTCAGTATCAAGCTATTGCATTCACTGGATCCGTCAACCCACTGGAAAAGCACTGGAATGGCTCGGATATCTTTGTAGTGGTGGTGGCACTAACATTAAAGACTCAGTGAAAAACAAGATCAGTTTCACCCAGGACACGTCCAAAAACACAGTGTTTCTACAGGGAAATAACTTTCAGACTGAGGACACAGCTGTGTATTAATGTGCAAGCAGTGACTAAACAAACCATAGCTCTGCAGAAAAACCTAAACACATGAATCAGATGTAGATAATACCAGGAGCATTTCTAGCCTTTCAACAGCACTCAACACCAGCCCTGCTCCTACTCTTTTTTGAAACAGTTTGGGATAACAATTGATATAAATAGCCTTTACCTGAAGTGTCGTTTACAAGCTGCACATGCAATAAAGAGCTGCTTTGTTGTTGATAAACGATAAAAGACATTTGCAAGTTTTGTTTCCTACAATAGATTTGAGGTATATCCAACTCATTCAGCGATCTTATCGTTTTGTTTCTCATAAAATATACCATTACTATTTCGATGTGAGAAGCAGCTGCAAATGATTCAGTGCCTGAATGAACATTCATGAATCTGCCATCGCCAGTACAGATTCTAAACAGGTGAAAGAAAACACACATGATGCTCTGATTGAAATCATATCAGAGAAAATGATTCTCAGGTCGGTATACATAAATCTTCATTAATTAACACATAAGGATTTATTAATCCATCCACACTTTTCATCCAGCTGAAAACGCTTTATAAATATTAAATAGTCATAATCATTTAACATTTGTAAAGATATATTCTCATAAATGTCACATATTCAAATTTATTGTCACAATTTAGTGTCATAATATACATATATTAATGTATGTATAAATTTCTGTTTCCCGTACACATAGGTACAAAGAAGAATTGAGGCTGGAGGAGGAGTTCATGCAAAACTGTGATGTTTATCTCTCATAAACTGTTGTGCCACCGAAGTGTTTCTGTTCACTGATTGTATGTGGTTTTTGCTGAAGAGCATCATTAGCAATGGCAACAATAATTAATTCAGTCCTGATACTACTATTTTTAAATGGTTTGCTATTTTCTAAATAATAATAATAATATATTACTGTATAAATACATTTAGCAAACACATAGTTATACTTTTTGCTGACTTTTCAGTTTATTATATTTCTCTCTCTCCCACAGATATTCATTGTCAGACCTTCACTCAGTCTCAAGATGTGGTAAAAAAACCAGGTGAATCTTTTCGGCTGGTCTGTACTGCCTCTGGATATTCATTCAGCAGCTACTGGGCAGGTGTAGTGAGACAGGCACCTGGTAAAGGACTGGAATGGGTTTCAACTATTGGCGGATCCAGTTCTCAGAAGTACTATTCCCAGTCAGTTCAGGGCAGGTTCACAGTGTCCAGAGATGATTCCAGCAGTCAACTGTATCTACAGATGAACAGCCTCAAGAGTGAAGACACTGCTGTGTATTACTGCGCTAGAGAGTCACTGTGAATGAGTTCAGTGTCAAAGCAATACAAAAACTACTTCCTCATTCACCTACTGTATACAGATGATGAATATTGACAAATTTTCAATTTCAATTCAATTCGACAAAAAAGCCACATTGCATTGCATAGAAATGTTCAATTATGTAAGAATCCACCCACCAGCGTCCAGCGGCGTGGTTGAAGGTTTGATGTTCGGTCTTTTCTCACGCTTCTGAAAAAATCACTTGATTTAAATTTGATTTAAATCTGACTCCAATTTCAAGTGTTTATTGAATACAAATTGCGATCATTTTGAAAACTAATCATAAAGTTCGCTGTGTTATAATTTCCGGACTCACTATAGCCTACTTTCAATTTTCCGTTCACTGGGGACCTAATGTCTCTCTCTTTTAAGTCTCACATTGGCCTTACGTGGATCTTACGATCACAAACTCGCCAGTCTGATGCTTGTCAGGGGGTGTAGGTAGACTAATACCTATTTTGCCTGCCGCCTACTGCTTGCTTATTCACTTAGTCCTTTCCTGTACAACTTGCTAACATCAGTGATAGACAGAAATCAGAAGGTCTCCGATGACATGCCTACTGCTCCTATCATTCATGAGCCTTCAGTTTGACCTATCCTGGCCGTAGATTTGCGGTAACAAAAGCCTCCTCACAGTTTACTAGTCATAATGATTTCAGGAGAGTTCAGAATAAATCAAATATAACATTTTATTATTAGTCAGGTAAAATTGTATCATGCCAATTACATAATGAATCAATTAGAAGCAAATTTAGAAAGGATAATGCAACTGAGCCACGTGGCAACCCTGCTCCTGTACATGGACACTGTGGCTATATGGGGAATAGCCAAGTGATCCACGTAGGAGACAAACAAATTTAACATAGTCACACATGTAACAGTTATCCTAATTTAACACAAGACACACGGTCTAAAATGCATAGCATCAACAACCTTTTACCTAAGTATTTCAAAGAACACTTACAGCAAAGCAATCATGTTTTAGAAAATAAACTTAACTAGCTTATGTGCACATGTAGTCGCACAAACAACTGTACAGTGTGCTCTATGGGCACAATGTGTTTAACACAATTACACTTTTGAATAAAAAATGAAATGCATACCTGACAGCAGAGAGACACACAGCATTATGTGAGTTCTAGTGCAAAGCTCCAGAGTCTCACATGTGCGGTGTGGGGTTTTCTGACTACAGAATCCCAAAGTAGTGTTTTGTCACTTCGCTTATATACTCAGATCAAAAACAAAGAAATCTTCAAATCAGTTGTAAAAACATATATACACCTATATATGACTTGAAACACAGTGACAGTGGAATGAAGTCATGCAAGAATGCATCCCGAGCATCACAGTTGTTTATTTTCCCAGCATTGCCTTCAAGTTGTTATAGCATTCAGGAAAATACCCCAACATTTTGTTGCATGCTGTATGCATAATGTCATTGGTATATATCCACCGATGCATGGCATTTCTGCTTTTTACAGAGTCGGTTAAAGAACACGCCTTGAGGGATTTGATCCCTGCATTGTTACGCGAGTACAATATGAGTTCTGCGCCTTTCGCCTGTCAGTGTGATTGGAATGACTTCACAGAGGGGAAAGAACAGAATGACACTGATATTCAAGGAATTCATTTGCATATTATGAGTCTTTGATAAAAGAACCTGCATTTCCCCTGCAGCTGTAAGACGAATGAGCCAAACGTTAAATGAATTGGCT
>NW_015539896.1:56090-62455 GCF_001515605.1 Sinocyclocheilus anshuiensis | reverse complement strand
CGTGGGTGGAAACTTGCAGATTAAGGGGTGGTAATATTGTAATAAGATCCCCTTTCTACATCACAGGGGTTGCGAAATCTGAGCACCTCGTTTTTTTACAAGTTTGCAGAGAAAGGCTTACCAAAAAAAATGTACTGGGTTGTTCTTTTTCATGTTTTCTGGGTTGGTAGATGCACCGGGGACCTGATTATAGCACTTAAACACGGAAAAAGACAAATTTTCATGATATGTCACCTTTAAATCATGATCTTCTCATCAGCAGCTGCGTCCTGTGAGCTTCACTAATGATTTATTTAAACTCTAAAGCAATGAAATAAGCTTTATAACTGTTAACAGAAGTTTTGTGACATAATTAATAATAACACATTCTTTTATTGTTAATTTCAGGTGTTTTCTGTCTTGAGCTCACTCAACCTCCATTTATGGGTGTGAAACCTCAAGAATCATTCTCCATCTCCTGCAGGATTTCAGTATCAAGCTATTGCATTCACTGGATCCGTCAACCCACTGGAAAAGCACTGGAATGGCTCGGATATCTTTGTAGTGGTGGTGGCACTAACATTAAAGACTCAGTGAAAAACAAGATCAGTTTCACCCAGGACACGTCCAAAAACACAGTGTTTCTACAGGGAAATAACTTTCAGACTGAGGACACAGCTGTGTATTAATGTGCAAGCAGTGACTAAACAAACCATAGCTCTGCAGAAAAACCTAAACACATGAATCAGATGTAGATAATACCAGGAGCATTTCTAGCCTTTCAACAGCACTCAACACCAGCCCTGCTCCTACTCTTTTTTGAAACAGTTTGGGATAACAATTGATATAAATAGCCTTTACCTGAAGTGTCGTTTACAAGCTGCACATGCAATAAAGAGCTGCTTTGTTGTTGATAAACGATAAAAGACATTTGCAAGTTTTGTTTCCTACAATAGATTTGAGGTATATCCAACTCATTCAGCGATCTTATCGTTTTGTTTCTCATAAAATATACCATTACTATTTCGATGTGAGAAGCAGCTGCAAATGATTCAGTGCCTGAATGAACATTCATGAATCTGCCATCGCCAGTACAGATTCTAAACAGGTGAAAGAAAACACACATGATGCTCTGATTGAAATCATATCAGAGAAAATGATTCTCAGGTCGGTATACATAAATCTTCATTAATTAACACATAAGGATTTATTAATCCATCCACACTTTTCATCCAGCTGAAAACGCTTTATAAATATTAAATAGTCATAATCATTTAACATTTGTAAAGATATATTCTCATAAATGTCACATATTCAAATTTATTGTCACAATTTAGTGTCATAATATACATATATTAATGTATGTATAAATTTCTGTTTCCCGTACACATAGGTACAAAGAAGAATTGAGGCTGGAGGAGGAGTTCATGCAAAACTGTGATGTTTATCTCTCATAAACTGTTGTGCCACCGAAGTGTTTCTGTTCACTGATTGTATGTGGTTTTTGCTGAAGAGCATCATTAGCAATGGCAACAATAATTAATTCAGTCCTGATACTACTATTTTTAAATGGTTTGCTATTTTCTAAATAATAATAATAATATATTACTGTATAAATACATTTAGCAAACACATAGTTATACTTTTTGCTGACTTTTCAGTTTATTATATTTCTCTCTCTCCCACAGATATTCATTGTCAGACCTTCACTCAGTCTCAAGATGTGGTAAAAAAACCAGGTGAATCTTTTCGGCTGGTCTGTACTGCCTCTGGATATTCATTCAGCAGCTACTGGGCAGGTGTAGTGAGACAGGCACCTGGTAAAGGACTGGAATGGGTTTCAACTATTGGCGGATCCAGTTCTCAGAAGTACTATTCCCAGTCAGTTCAGGGCAGGTTCACAGTGTCCAGAGATGATTCCAGCAGTCAACTGTATCTACAGATGAACAGCCTCAAGAGTGAAGACACTGCTGTGTATTACTGCGCTAGAGAGCCACAGTGAATGAGTTCAGTGTCAAAGCAATACAAAAACCACCACCTTTCCTGTTGACTTCACTTATGCTCCAGATGTACTGTTCCATTTCCAAGAGGTGGCGCTCTTGTCAAGCAGTCTTATTTTAGTGTTTCGGACATCGCTCACTGAATGTTTCTTGACCAAGAAACAGACAAGTCTAAATTCAAAGTCTGAAGAAACACAAAAAGCCTTATAGTAGCTTCATTGTGAAATGTGTTCTTATGTGTTTTTTGTGTGTTTCTGTATTATTATTATTATTTTTTATATCAGTAAATTATGAACTTTAAACAAAAACACCTATTGCATTTATCAAAGCTGGTAATTTACAGATATTTTACAAAAAAATAGACATAAATATAAAAAAATAAACATGAGAACGTATTTTATGATGAAGCTACTCTACGAGCAACGATGCTTTTGAGAAACGCACCCCAGGACTGCATTTCACTACAAACTTGCAGCAAGACCATTGCTGGTGCTACCAGAATGACACACTAAGGAAGTGTCGCAATAGCGTTGCAAATATTCAGTGCCTTTATGTGAATATTACAAATGTAGAATGTATAAAATCAGATGAAAGAACTTCATACATTATACTGTACTTTAATGAAACTTGTCTGCCAGGTGTCTGATTAAAGTATTGGTAAAATAGATCTACTTAGTTAAAAATCTTTAAAGAATATTTGTAGCAACAGTAGATTTAGTTTACCAATACTTTCGACAGGCATAGAGGCAAGTTTTGACCTTGACAACATGTCTTAAAGTGCCATAATGTATGTTCCTGGTGTATTTTCCTCATCTTTTTTTTTTTTTTTTTGATCACTGATGTTGTCTTTTTTCTGTAGAAAGCAATTATTGCATAAATAAATGACAAACTGCAACATCTTGGACAACCGAAGAGATGTATGCTGTGCTGCATACTGTGAGCTTCACTGATGCTTTATTTAAACTCTAAACTAAAGCAATGAAATAAGCTTCATAACTGTTAGCAGAAGTTTTGTGACATAATTAATAATAACACATTCTTTTTTTTCGTTAGTGGTAGCACTAACATTAAAGATCAGTTTCACCCAGGACACTTCCATTGCAGATTAAGGGGTGGTAATATTGTAATAAGATCCCCTTTCTACATCACAGGGGTTGCGAAATCTGAGCACCTCGTTTTTTTACAAGTTTGCAGAGAAAGGCTTACCAAAAAAAATGTACTGGGTTGTTCTTTTTCATGTTTTCTGGGTTGGTAGATGCACCGGGGACCTGATTATAGCACTTAAACACGGAAAAAGACAAATTTTCATGATATGTCACCTTTAAATCATGATCTTCTCATCAGCAGCTGCGTCCTGTGAGCTTCACTAATGATTTATTTAAACTCTAAAGCAATGAAATAAGCTTTATAACTGTTAACAGAAGTTTTGTGACATAATTAATAATAACACATTCTTTTATTGTTAATTTCAGGTGTTTTCTGTCTTGAGCTCACTCAACCTCCATTTATGGGTGTGAAACCTCAAGAATCATTCTCCATCTCCTGCAGGATTTCAGTATCAAGCTATTGCATTCACTGGATCCGTCAACCCACTGGAAAAGCACTGGAATGGCTCGGATATCTTTGTAGTGGTGGTGGCACTAACATTAAAGACTCAGTGAAAAACAAGATCAGTTTCACCCAGGACACGTCCAAAAACACAGTGTTTCTACAGGGAAATAATTTTCAGACTGAGGACTAAGCTGTGTTTTACTGTGCCAGAGAGTACCAGTAACTAAACAAGCCACAGCTCTGTACAAAAACCTGAACACATAAATCAGAGATACGTAATACCAGAGGCATTTCTAGCCTTTCATCAGCATCCGACACCAGCCCCCAAATAAATAGTCTTTACCTGAAGTACAGAGTCATTTACAAGCTGCACACGCAATAAAGAGCTGCTTTGTTGTTGATAAACGATAAAAGACATTTGCAAGTTTTGTTTCCTACAATAGATTTTTGGCAAATATCCACCTCATTCAGTGCTCTTATTGTTTTATTTCTCATAAAATATCCTATTACTATTTTGGTGTGAGAAAGTGCTGCAAACAGTTCAGTGCCTGAGTGAACATTCATGAATCTGATCGTCACTACCGATTCTAAACAGGCAAAAACAAAGCAAAAAAAAAAAAACTTGACTGTCACACATAACACTCTGATTGTAACATTATCAGAGAAAATGATTCTCAGGTCGGTAAACGGTAATATCCATTAACACAAGGATTTATTAATCCATCCACACTTTTCATCCAGGCGAAAATGCTTTAGAAATGTTAATAATAATTTAATATTGATGAAATATGTTCTCATAAATGTCACATTTTCATTTCTGTTTTTTACTTACTTTATCTAGGCCCTTTATGCTGTTTATCATTCCACAATTAATTTTTTTTCACTTTTGTTATTCATTTATTTATGTACAAATGTCCTTTTTTTATGCACATGTACAAAGAAGAATTGAGACTGGAGGAGGAGTTCATGCAAAACTGGGATGTTTATCTCTCATAAGCTGTTGTGCCACCAAAGTGTTTCTGTTCACTGATTGTATGTGGTTTTTGCTGAGGAGCATCATTAGCGATGGCATAATAATAATAATAATAATAATAATAATAATAATAATGATATATTACTGTATAAATGCTTTTAGTAAGCACAAAGTTATACTTTTTTCTGACTTTTCAGTTTATTATATTTCTCTCTCTTCCAAAGATATTCATTGTCAGACCTTCACTCAGTCTCAAGATGTGGTAAAAAGACCAGGTGAATCTTTTCGGCTGGTCTGTACTGCCTCTGGATATTCATTCAGCAGCAACTGGGCAGGTGTAGTGAGACAGGCACCTGGTAAAGGACTGGAATGGGTTTCAGCTATCAGCACATCCAATACACCATACTATTCCCAATCAGTCCAGGGCAGGTTCACAGTGTCTAGAGATGATTCCAGCAGTCAACTGTACTTACAGATGAACAGCCTCAAGAGTGAAGACACTGCTGTGTATTACTGCGCTAGAGAGCCACTGTGAATGAGTTCCGTGTCAAAGCAATAGAAAAACCATCACCCTTCCTGTTGACTTCACTTATGCTCCAGATGTACTGTTCCATTTCCAAGAGGTGGCTCTCTTGTCAAGCAGTCTTTGTTCACTGTTTCAAACTGACTTACTGAATGTTTGTCTTGACAGAGAAATAGACAGTCCAATTTTTAAAGTCTGAAGAAACACAAATATACCTTAGAGTAGCTTCATCATGAAATGTGTTCTTGTGTCTGTAAAAAGTATGTTTCTGGATTTTTCTTTCTTTCTTTTTTAATATCTGTAAATTATCAGCTTTGATCAATGGCACTTATTGCATGCATCAAAGCTGGCAATGCACAGATATTTTACAAAATAAAAAAAGTTTTGCTTTGTACAAACACAAACATGACAACACATTTATGATGAAGCTACTCTAAGGCTGCTGCTCTAATGTATGAAGTAATGCGTAAAAGTTGTTTTATTTCTCTTACACTGGACATCTAATGAAATCAGGAGACAGGTAAAGAGGACTGTACAGGACTGTACCTTTACTACAAACTTGCAGCATGACCAACAGGCTACATTATAACCAGTACTACTAGAATAACACACTAAGGAAGTGTTGCAAATATTCAATGCCTACGTGAATATTAGAAATGTATAATGTATAGAACTTCATACTTTATACTTCATAAATTACTTTTGAAACTTGTCTGCCAGGCCTGTATCTACTGTAGTTAAAAATAACCTTTAAAGAAATGTTTTGGCTATAATAGATTTATTTTACCCATACGTTTAACAGACACCTGACATACAAGTTTAGATGTTAACAAAATGTCTTAAAATGCCGTTGTCAGGATTATTGCCCCGTTTCTGTTCCCTTATTTGGTCATGTTCCTGTCCTCGTTTTGTAAATTAGTTTGATTAGTCATCCCATACACCTGTGTTTCCCCAATCTTCCCCTGTATTTAAATCCTAGTCTGTGCAGTCAGCAGTTTCCTGCTGTCTCCAGTGTTGATGTACCCTGCGTTCCATGGATTAAAGACTGTTTCGTTTATTCCTCATCTCCATCGTTCCTCACCATCACAGATTGTGACAGAAGAACCGACCAAATACAGTTACCTCAGTGTTTTCCCCTCCGTTTGTTTTCTCGTTTTTCTCAGTGTTTTTGTTTCCATTGTGTTTCCCTCATGGATGCCCTCATTCGCCCGGAATTTCTCCTCCTCCTGCTGGAGCAGGGGGAGAGATTGCTCGAGGACCATACGAGACCGTTCCAGCTGCTAGCAAGCACCACCAGCTACCCGGACAACGCGCTCTGTGCATTCTACGACGCCAGTCT
>NW_015539896.1:54377-55391 GCF_001515605.1 Sinocyclocheilus anshuiensis | reverse complement strand
TTGACAGGCATCTACATTGTCATCTGAGGAGATTACAAAGATTAAACGAGTGTTTTTTTTTTTTTAACTAAAACATTAAATTTGGAGTTATCTGCTTTTGCCAAAAAATGACTGTTGGAGTTATCTGCTTTTGCTATAAAACAAACTTTTAATATGTAAAAAAAAAAAACATACTGTCAGGATCATGGACTGTCTGTGTCATGTTTTGCCCCGTTTCTGTTCCCTTATTTGGTCATGTTCCTGTTCTCGTTTTGTTAATTAGTTTGATTATCATCCCATGCACCTGTGTTTCCCCAATTATCCTGTGTATTTAGCCCCAGTCTGTGCAGTCTGTGTTTGTCGGTTCTGAACGTCGTTGTGCTATGTGTTACTCCTGGTATTCTGTGTTTCCTCCTGTGGATCATTAAAGACTGTTTTGTATGTAATCCCTTGTTTCCTAGTTTCTCACTCCTAACAGTAGGCAAGTGTGATAGAAGAACCGACCAAAACAGTAACCTCCATGTGTCCAACCTCCGTTTTGTTTCCCGTTTTTACCCAGTGTCTTTTTTTTCCCGTTGTTCCCTGGATGGATGCCCTTCTTCGCCCCGCATACCTCCTCCACCTGCTGGAGCAGGGGGACAAAGCTCTCGAGGACCATACTAGACTGTTCCAGCTGCTAGCAAGCACCACCAGCTACCCGGACGACGCACTCTGTGCATTCTACGACACCAGTCTAAACATGGAGTGCAGACCGCCGTCGTCCGAAGATGGTCCTCGAGAGGATTTCGGCGTGTTTGTGGAGTGGATTCTGGCGAGAAACGGGTCACCTCTCACCGTAACTTCCGAGGATACACTCCGGACCCAGAGCCCAGCCCACCATCTCCCTGCTGTGCGGAGCTAAAACCCGAGCCCACCAATGACAGAGAGCCAATTCCCACCGCGATCTACGAGCCAGCTCAATGTCGAGCGACTGAGCAGAGGATCGCCCCGGAAGTAGAGCCAAAGCCGTCAGACCAGGTGCGAGAGCCGGCAACA
>NW_015539896.1:29827-49330 GCF_001515605.1 Sinocyclocheilus anshuiensis | reverse complement strand
CCCATGCACCTGTGTTTCCCCAATCATCCCCTGTATTTAAGTCCTAGTCTGTGCAGTCTGTCTCTGTCGGTTCTACTCGTTACGTTGATGTGTTTCCTGCTGTCTCCAGTGTTGATGTACCCTGTGTTCCGTGGATTAAAGACTGTTTCGTTTATTCCTCGTCTCCATCGTTCCTCGACATCACAGATTGTGACAGCCGTAATGTATCTTCCTGGTGTGTTTTCTTCATCTTTTTATATGGTCACATATGTTGTATTGTAGAAAGCAATTATTGCATATACTGTAACAAATGAATAACACACTGCAACATCTTGGACAACCGAAGAGCTGTATGCAAATTCTTTACCTGCCCTTTATGCAAAAGAGCAGTATCTGATTTGTGGATCAGTAGAAGTAATAAAGCTGTGTGAACTTCAAACCATGATCTTCTCATCAGCTCTACTACTGCTGGCAGCAACTGCATCCTGTGAGCTTCACTGATGCTTTATTTAAACTCTAAACTAAAGCAATTAAATAAGCTTCATAACTGTTAGCAGAAGTTTTATGACATAATTAATAATTTATAATAATAATAATTAATAAAAAAAAAGATTTTTTTTTCCTCAGGTCAAACTGCAACATCTTGGACAACCGAAGAGATGTATGCTGTGCTGCATACTGTGAGCTTCACTGATGCTTTATTTAAACTCTAAACTAAAGCAATGAAATAAGCTTCATAACTGTTAGCAGAAGTTTTGTGACATAATTAATAATAACACATTCTTTTTTTTCGTTAGTGGTAGCACTAACATTAAAGATCAGTTTCACCCAGGACACTTCCAAAAACACAGTGTTTCTACAGGGAAATAATTTTCAGACTGAGGACACAGCTGTGTATTATTGTGCAAGACAGTCCCAGTAACGAAACAAGCCACAGCTCTGTACAAAAACCTGAACACATGAATCAGAGATACTTAATACCATTTCAAGGTTTTCGAGGCATTTCAAGCCTTTCATCAGTACCCAGCACCAGCCCCATAGCTGCACACAATAATGACCTGATTCGTTGTTGATAAATTATAAAAGACGTTTGCAAATGTCGTTTCCTACAATAGATTTTAGGTAAATACCCACCCCATTCAGCATTTTTTAAAATTGTATTTCTTATAAAATATCCCATTATTATTTTGGTGTGAGAAACCGCTGCAAACAATTCTTTGCATGAGTAAATATTCGTGAATCTGGCATCATCACTACCGATTCTAAACAGGTGAAAGAAAACACACATGATTGTCACACATAATGCTCTGATTGTAATAATATAAGAAAAAAAGAATTCTCAGGCTGGTATACTTTAATGTCCATTAACATATAAGGATTTATCAGTAACTGGGGCTCGTGGCACAGCATGCTACCATCCCTCATCACACATCCATCCATCCATCCACACTTTTCATCTAGCCAACAATGCTTTAAAAATATTAAATAGTCACTATCATTTAATATTTACGAAATGTTCTCATAAATTTCACGTATACAAATGAGTTTTTTACTTACTTTATCTAGGACATTTATGCTATTCATCATTCCCCAATGTAACATTTTTGTGTTTATTTATGTACAAATTTCTGTTTTTCATACTCTTAAGTACAAACAAGAATTGACAAGCTGGAGGAGGAGTTCATGCAAACTGTGATGTTTCACTCTCATAAGTTACATTGTGCCATTGAAGTGTGTCTGTGTTTCATGTGGTTCTTGTAGAAGAGCTTCATTAACAATGACAATAATTAATTCAGTCCTGATATTACTATTTTTACATGGTTTGTTTATTTTTAAATAATAATATAAAATTACAGCATAAATATCTTTATCAAGCACACTGCAATAGTTCTTTTTATATATATTTTTTTTTTTACTGACTTTTCAGTTTATTGTATTTCTCTCTCTTCCACAGATATTCATTGTCAGACCTTCACTCAGTCTCAAGATGTAGTAAAAAGACCAGGTGAATCTTTTCGGCTGGTCTGTACTGCCTCTGGATTTACATTCAGCAGCTACAGGGCAGCTGTGGTGAGACAAGCACCCAGTAAAGGACTGGAGTGGATTGCATACATCAGCACATCCAGCTCTCCAATCTACTATTCCCAGTCAGTCCAGGGCAGGTTCACAGTGTCTAGAGATGATTCCAGCAGTCAACTGTATCTACAGATGAACAGCCTCAAGAGTGAAGACACTGCTGTGTATTACTGCGCTAGAGAGTCACTGTGAATGAGTTCAGTGTCAAAGTAATACAAAAACCACCACCTTTCCTGTTGACTTCACTTATGCTCCAGATGTACTGTTCCATTTCCAAGAGGTGGCGCTCTTGTCAAGCAGTCTTTGTTCACTGTTTCAGACATCATTCAATGAATTTGTTTTCTTTACCAAGAAACAGACAGTCAAATTTATAAATTCTAAAGAAACACAAATAATTCTTAATAAATTTGAGCAGCAGCCTTAGAGCATGCCTCATTTTATTTTTTTGTAAAATATCAGTACATTAACAGCTTTCACCAACGCTTTAATGGCAGTTGCGGCCTAATGGTTAAACTAAGAGTCAGATTTGTAACCGGAAGGTTGTGGGTTTAAGTATCAGTTCTGAACAGTGCTCTCTTCCACTCACAATACCCACAACTGAGGTGCCCTTGAGCAAGGCACTGAACCCCCAATTGCTCCCAGGTACTAAAGCAAGAATGGCTGCCCTCTGCTCTGGGTGTGTGTGTTCACAACCCTCTGCAGTGAGTGTGCACTTGGATGAAATAAATGCAGAGCACGTATTCCGACTATGGGCAACCATACTTGGCTACACATCACTCACTTACTTACTTACATTAATATGTGCCACAGTATACATTCAATTTAAGTAAATTCATTTAGGAAGGAAAATCAATGAGTACATCAAAATAAATGTGAGAATAAGATCAGTCCACAGTAATTTTCTGAGGTGAAATGTGACAATAATGTGCACAACTCATTAATTAATGACAATGTTTTTAAATGTATGTTCCCAGGTGTTAATTGTATTGAGTTAAATCAGCCTGCTCTCATGGTTATAAAACCTGGAGAATAATTTTCCATCGGCTATATATATATATATATATAATTTTATTATTATTTGATGTATTAGCTTCAGCTGCTAGACAAATAGCAAATTTCCTGCTGTCAAAATTAGATTTTTTTGTAATAAAGATTTTTTGAATCTATACTTCTAAAATCCTGTGCACTTTTCTAAAATACTGTACATTGCAAGAAAATTTGCAATGCAGAGGAGGAGTTAATGGGAAACAGTAATGTGTTTTCTTCTTAAGCTGCAATAAGCTTTGTGTCTGTATTTGCTGACAGCATAGATCATCTCTCCTTTGAATTTTCATTCAGTAGCTGTGCTGCAGCTGTTGTGAGAGAAATCCCTGGAAAAGGACTGGAGTGGATTGCATTCATACATGTATCCAGTTCTTCTATCTACTATTCCCAGTCAGTCCAGGGCAGGTTCACAGTGTCCAAAGATGACTACAGAGTGCATTTAATACATTAAATACCAAGTATTACACTTAATTTGTTTGTTGAATATGTTTCATCACAATGAGTTGTGCTCATGCTGTTTCATTACCAAGAGGTGTCTGTTGTATTCATTGAAATTTTTGGTATATGCATTTATTTGGCACTTTTTTAACTTTCACTATATAATTTTGTTGATAAACATCAAATTATAAGTCCTAGATTATACAATAGATGTATAAAGAGGTTTCTCAATTTTGTGCTACAAATTGCTATAAAAGTGCAGTGTTTAAAATTATCAAAACTATTATTCATTAAAAAAATAAAAAAATTAGGCAACAAAATAAAAACATGCATGCATCTTGAATGACCAATAAGAATCTCTAAATAGGCCTTCATATCAAAACATCAAAGGTTTATATTTATATTAAGAATGTATTTATTGGACATCTAATAACTTGACACCTTAAAGAAAAGTGACGTCCTCTCATTTTCTTAATCTTTTTTTTGTGCGTACAAACTTATGTTGTCCCTTTTCTTTAGAAAGCAATTGTTCCAGATATATAAAAAAGATAAAGATTAAATGGTAAAAGCACTGAAGTTTCACATCTTGGACAACAAAATGACTATATGCAAATACTCCATCTGCTCCATGTACTAAAGTGAAGTGTGTCTGAGGCACAGAAGGAGAAATTCACATCATTTTTAATCATGATCTTCTCATCAGCTCTGCTACTGCTGGTGGCAGCTGCATCCTGTGAGCTTGACTGATTTTTTATTCAATCTATAACAGTGAAATAAGCTTCTGTTAACAGACGTTTTGAGACATAACTAATAACACATTCTTTCATTGTTATTTTCAGGTGGAGTTTTCTGTGTTGAGCTCAATCAGCCTCCATCTTTGGTTGTCAATCCTCAAGAATCATTCTCCATCTCCTGCAGGATTTCAGTATCAAGCTATTGCATTTACTGGATCCGTCAACCCACTGGAAAAGCACTAGAATGGCTCGAATATCTTTGTAGTGGTGGTGGCACTGACATTAAAGACTCAGTGAAAAACAAGATCAGTTTCACCCAGGACACGTCCAAAAACACAGTGTTTCTACAGGGAAATAACTTTCACACTGAGGACACAGCTGTGTATTACTGTGCAAGACAGTCACAGTGACTAAACAAGCCACAGCTCTGTACAAAAACCTGAACACATGAATCAGAGATACGTAATACCAGAGGCATTTTTATCCTTTCATCAGCCCCACTCTCTCTTTTTTTTATTTTTTATACAGTTTGGAAAAAAGGGCAAATAGTCTTTACCTGAAGTACAGAGTCATTTACAAGCTGCACACACAATAAGAGCTGTTTCGTTGCTGATAAACAAAAAAAGATGTCTGCAAGTTTTGTTTCTTATTGTAGATTTTAGGTAAATATCCACCTAAATTCAGTGCTCTTATTGTTATATTTCTCATAAAAAATCCCATCACTATTTCAGTGTGAGAAGCTGCTGCAAACAATTCAGTGCCTGAGTGAACATTGATGAATTTGGCATCACCAGTACTGTGGTGAAAAAAACACACACATGATTGTCACACATAATGCTCTGATTGTAATATTATCAGAGAAAATGATTCTCAGGTCAGCATACAGTAATCTCCATTAACACAAGGATTTATTGATCCATTCACACTTTTCATCCAGCTGAAAATGCTTTAAAAACATTAAACAGTTTATTAAAATTTATGAAATATGTTCTCATAAATGCCACATATTCAAATTTATTGTCACAAATTTAATGTTACATATTAATTTATTTATGTACAAATATCTAGGAATGTGCCAAACAAGTAGGGTTGCCAACTTCAGAAAAGGAAAATAAGGGACAATCGTGGTTTTTCATAGAAAAATAAGGGACAGAATAAGGGATACACACACAGGCCTATTATATATATATATATATACACACACACACACACACACACACACACACACACACAGGTATATCTTTTAGATTTGTAATGTTTTTTTAAATGGAGTCTCTTATGCTCATCAATGCTGTATTTATTTGATCAAAAATACAGAAAAAACAGTAATATTGTTAAATATTATTGCAATTTCTAATATTGGTTTCCTATCTTATTATACTTTAAAACATAATTTATTTCTGTGACGTAGCACTGAATTTTCAGCATTATTACTCCAGTCCTCAGTGTCACATGATCCTTTAATAAATCATTCTTATTCTGATTTATTATCAGTGTTGAATCTGTTGTGCTGCTTAATATATTTTTGGAACCTGTGTTGCATAAATAAAATAAAAAGTTATAATTATTATACTTTAAAATATAATTTATTTCTGTGATGCAGCAGCACTGAATTTTCAGCATCATTACTCCAGTCCTCGGTGTCACATGATCCTTTTATAAATCATTCTTATTCTGATTTATTATCAGTGTTGAAACTGTTGTGCTGCTTAATATTTTTTTGGAACCTGTGTTCCATAAACAAAATAAAAAGTTAAAAAGAACAGAATTTATTAAAAATAGAAATATTCTCTAACAATATCACTTTTTAGCCATTTAACACATCCTTGCTGAATAAAAGTATTCTAAAAGTTTCTTTAAAAAAAAAAGAAGAAATTTACTGACCCAAACTTTTTTTTTTAATAGTTATTAAATAGTATTATATAGTAATATTTTAAATAGTATATTTAACACAATGTTTATTTTGAATAAATACTGTTCTTTTTAAACTTTTATTTAAAATCTTACTGATCCCAAACTTTTGAACGGCAGTGTGTGTGTGTGTATATATATATATATATATATAGGCTATAGGCAATCTACCTCATCCTTACGCACACAGAGCTGCCCCGTGGCGTAAGGCAGATCAGCTTTTTGTTTGTTTTGGTCCGCCAAAGAAGGGATTTCCGGCGACCAAGCAGACTATGACTACCGCTCGCTGTGAAGCGGGAGCGACCAGTCGGCAGAGGATTCCGCTTGGTCTTAAAGGGGTCATATGATGCTATTTTAAAGATCATTATCGGCGATACTGGGCTTGAAAATATCGGTATCGGATCGAAAATAAAATAAGAGGTATCGCCCATCCCTACTTGTGACGTCGGCGCTGTTATCTCCGCCTACTGGAGACTTTTTATAATTAGATTTTTCATCTTTAATTTTTAGAAAAATAGGTGTCAAGAAGAAACAAACAGAAGATATGTTTTTGATTTTTAATGGCTCATTTACAAAAAGTAAAGACTTGAGTGTTGCCATTTTAATTTAGGGAAATTTCATTTTGTAAAGTTGTCATTTGAATTTCATTTGTTTGCTAAATAAAACATTGATGCAAATCTCCTTCCTTATATAAACAGGTGCATAGGGACACAAGAAAGAGCTCTTTAAGTCCTGTGGTGGAGAGAGTCCCACGTGGGAGACAGAACCATGTACTTTAGATTATTACTAATGATTTTATCTACAGCACCCAGTGAGTATCAAGATACCAACACTATACTACGAGTTTATTAGGGGGTCTTGGAGCTGCTACTACTTTTAAAATAAGATCAGTCCAGTTTAATTTTCAGAGGTTTTGTGATGATAATGTGCACAACTCATTTCAGTCAATGACAATGTTTCCAGGTGTTCATTGTATTGAGCTGAATCAGCCTGCCCTCATGGTGATAAAACCTGGGGAATCATTTTCCATCGGCTGTAAGATCACTGGATATTCAGCATCAGGAGGTGGCTGTACTAACTGGATAAGACACTCAGCTGGAAAAGCGATGGAATGGATTGGCTGGTTCTGTAGTTCTGGAGATACAGGCACCAGCGACACAATGAAGAATAAGATCAGTTTCACTGCTGAAACCTCCAGCAACACAGTTTTCTTACGAGGTCAAAGCTTTCAAACTGAAGACACAGCTGTATATTATTGTGCACGCAATACACAGTGTCACAAATTGCCTGGGGACCTGTGCAAGAATGATTGCATTGACTGCATAGACAGCTTGGAAACACAATGCAAAAGTATTGTAGACATATAAAAAGTACCTAGAATATTATTTATTAACATTGTATTATTACTCAACTGCTGTATGACTGTTGCATTATTTATTTGCTTCTTCAATTTATTTGATATTTAATTTATCTTTAACTATTTTTTCCCCACTAAACAGTGTACATTATTTAATCAATCAGGCAATAAATTAATATTTTTTTAGTCATCATTGCTGACAGAACTGCATGTGTAGAATCTCAGTATTTTTCTAAGAAACACAATAACATTCATAAATCGTTATTCTTTCCACTTTTCTTTTTAATCACTGCAAGAATCATCTGGCATCACAGGGAATTTGCATTCACACAAAGGAGGTGGTAGGTCTTGATTATTTAACAGATATACAGAAAATGTATCTTAATTAATTTTTGGCCACAATATCAAAGGTTGCATAAAAATACAAGCAGCATCATGTACTTTATATCAGCACTGCTAGTTTTAGCAGCTGCACCCTGTGAGTATACTACTGTATATATATATACATGTATAAACAAATAAATATTTATAGAAAATCAAATGTGGAGTTTAGTTTGTATTACTGAAAATGTTTTATTTGTTGTTCGTAGGTCTTTTCTGCATTGAGCTGGATCAGCCTCCTGTAATGGTTGTAAAACCAGGGGAAACGTTTACCATCGCCTGTAAGATCACTGGATATTCAGCCTCAGGAGGTGGCAACACAAACTGGATCAGACATTCAAGTGGAAAATCGATGGAATGGATCGGCTGGTACTACACTTCCAGCAGCAATGGTGTCAAAGATTCTCTCAAAAATAAGATCAGTTTCTCTTCTGAATCCTCCAGCAATACAGTTATTTTAACAGGATAAAACTTCAACACTGAGGACACTGCTGTGTATTACTGTGCTCGCGATACACTGTGCTACAACCTGCCACAGGACCTGTACAAAAACCCCGAACCACTGAACACATTTTTCAATAAAACAAAGTTATACATTGCAGATCCTTTCCATCTTATGACATAATTCCAAAGCCAATATGGCAAAATCAAAACAAATAAATAAATAAAATACTGCACACTGAATGGGTCAGTTGATGTTTGAGCCTTTTTGTAAATCAGTTATATTTTTGTATGAAATTAATCTGCTAAATGTCAGGTAACAACCTTAGGTGCACAATTGATCCCACATTTAAGAATAATTTAGATGCCAGAAGAGGGCATCCTTTCATGATAAATGAAAAAAATAAAAATAAAAATAAAAACTGACACTCAGGTTTTGTTTGATTGAACACACCCACTCTGTGTGTCCCCATGCATGAGCAAATATATCAATGCAAACTCAAATGCCATATTTTCTATTTAAACAACTGGTAAATTAGTGATTTATCTGAAGAGGAGAGACAATGTTCTCCATAAATCTCCTTCTGCTGTTGGTGGTGGCTGTACACAGTGCGTGTTTTTAGTTTAGGGAATTTAGGCAGTCTTACAATGTAACATCCAATCCTGTTTCGTCAGTATTGTAGTTCATTTGATGTGTAAAGCATTTTTCTCTCTGTTTAAGTGTTTATTGTCAGGTTGTGCTCACACAGTCTGAGCAGTCAGTAACTGTGTCTCCAAGTGGATCTGTTAAACTGACCTGTGCATGTAGTGGATTCACTCTTAGTAGCTATAGGATGCACTGGATCCGTCAGGCCCCTGGAAAAGGACTGGAGTGGATTATTTATTATTATTCAGACTCTAACAAAGGCTCAGCTCAGTCAGTGCAGGGCAGATTCACAGCATCTAAGGACAGCTCTAATCTCTATCTGCACATGAGTCAGTTAAAGACTGAAGACACTGCAGTGTATTACTGTGCAAGAGATTAACTTTGCTTGTTTTCATACAGATACCCTTACAAAAACAGGAGGGGGAGAGGGACTGTATTTTAGACTGTATTTTAATTTATTGTTTATGTTATTTAATGTAAAATAATAAATTACTCTGATACCATTTTTGCACTGTTTTTCTCATTCTTAAAGTTATTAATTCAGGTTATAAACAACAAAAGCTAAATTTTCTTAAAGGAATATTTTACCTAAAAATTACAATTAGCTGAAAATGTACTCACACTCACCCAAGACGTAGATGATCATTGAAACAAATCTGAAGAAACTTAACATTACATGATTTGCTCACCAATAGATCCTTTGCAGTAGATTTTTTTCCCCCTCTGAAAATTATGCAGTTTAGCAATGCTAGGTAAATAATCGTCAATTTGTCACTTTTTCAAAACTCATGGAACAAATGGAAAACATTCTGAATAGGGGTGTCAAACGATTAATTGCAGTTAATTAATGAAAAGTTATATATATATATATATATATATATATTAAAAAGTACATGCAGATATTTTAGTTATAACTTTTATTTTGGATGCAATTAATCAGCCCTAATTCTGCACTGTATAGTACTCAGTTTATGGATAAGGACAAAAAAAATATTTAATTACTACTTTAAAACTATCAACAAGTGCTTTCACAGATAAAAGAGAAAAAGGAGACATTAGTCATTTACCAGTTACCTAAATCCTCAATGCAATCACGTAACAGTACTGGGATTCATATCTGCTTTTAGAATTCACTTTCTGTTTCATGTACCAGCACTCGACCGACTTTTCCACTGTGCAGGTACTGATATGCCTCAGTGCTTCCGCATCGAAGACCCGTCTACTCCAAGCGACAAAACGAAATAATTAAAAAGTTATGGCAGGCCACTTCTTCATTTCATCCTCCCACTGTGTTATACACCACGGGTGTGGTAAATATTGACCATCACGGTGTTTATTAGTGTTCTGTGTGTGTGTGCCCCCACCACATCGCTCCTAAGCTCCTTACCTACCGGCTAGTGAAACGGAAGTTTAACACATTATAAGGAAGTACGTCATCGTATTTACTTCCGCGTTGCAAAATAAAGTAATAATAACTTGCTAATCATGCTAGAAACATGCTAACAAAATGCTAGTAACTTGCTAATCACACTAACAACATGCTAGTAACATGCTAATCATGCTAGAAATGTGTTAGTAACTTACTAATCATGCTAACCAAATGTTAACACCATGCTAGTAACATGCTAATCATGCTAGAATCATGCAACTAACATGCTAGTAACTTGCTAATCATGTTAACAACATGCTAGTAAATTGCTAATCATGTTAACAACATTCTAGTAACTTGCTAATCATGCTAACAACATGCTAGTAACCTGCTAATCATGCTAACAACATGCTAGTAACTTGCTAATCATGCTTACAACATGCTAATAATGCTAGAGACATGCTGGTAACTTGGTAATCATGCTAACAACATGCTAGTAACACCCTAGCAACCACCCTGAGTACCCTAGCAACCACATAGCAACACCTTAGCAACCACCCTGAGCACCTTAGCAACCGCATAGCAACAACCTACCACCCACCCCAGATAGCTTAGCAACACCCTGGCAACCACTTTTAGTACCCTAGCAACTGCATAGCCACACCTTAGCAACCAACCCAGGTAGCCTAGCAACCACCTAGCAACACCTTAGCAACTACCCCAGCTACCCTAGTAACCGCATAGCAACACCCTATCAACCACCAAGAATACCCTAGCAACTGCATAGCAACCTCTTAGCAATCCACACCTTAGCAACCAACCCAGGTAGCCTAGCAACCACCTAGCATAACCTTAGCAACTACCCCAGCTACCCTAGTAACCACATAGCAACACCCTATCAACCACCAAGAATACCCTAGCAACTGCATAGCAACCTCTTAGCAATCACCCTAAATACCCTAGCAACTGCATAGCAACAACCTAACAACCACACTGAACACCCTAGCAACCGCATAGCAGCACCCTAGCAACCAGCCTGGGCGCCTAAGCAACTGCAGAGCAACAACCTAGCACCCACCCCAAGTACCCTAGCAACCACATAGCAATACCTTAGCAACTACCCCAGATACCCTAGAAACACCCTAGCAACCACCCTAGAAGCCACACCAGGTACCCTAGCGATTTGTTTTTCTATGTCTGTTCTTTTGATAGACTGTATTGCCTTCAGAACATTCAAACTTTAATCTTTAAAACTATTTTAAGTATTTCAAACTACTTCAAACTGAAAACCTTCAAACTTCAAGCTTTTTAAACTTTTACAAACTTTCTGGCTATGCTTTTTCAAGCCAACTTAAATTTTGTCTACAAACTTTATTATCTAGTTATCATTAATATTTTATATTTATGCCTTCTCAATGTACCAAAGTGATCATTTCCGAATCAGCTCACGTGTGTTCCGTGCTTCCGTCAAGCGATTCCGAACAGAACCGATGCACGGGACTCGATGAAAGAGAGGAAGCAGCCAGAAGAAGCAGTGAAATGTACCAACATCTCTGACCTGTTCAGGGCTTCAAGTGCAGGTCAGTTTCATTTGTAAATACGCTAGATAGTTTTGTCTTTATTAACGTAGTTGAGTAATAAACTGCTAGTATCTGTTAGGCTATCAGGAGCACCCCATTATTATCATAATTGGGAATACTGTGCTAAAGGACATCAATATCGATTGTAAAGTCACATTAAAAAGTAGCAGAGACATATATTCACATGGATTTATTGTACAGGGAGGGAGGGAGGGAGCTAGAGACAGCAACACAAAAACAATAAAACAATAAAACAATTTTAAATAGTAAAAATATTTCACAATATTACTGCTCTTGCTGTTCTTGGGGTCAAATAAATGCAGGCTTGGTGAGCATAATAACATAAATAATTTATACAGAAAAAAAGGGACCAAAATTGCACCTTTTGGGGTACAACAGCTTGTCACTGGAACAGTGCCCTTAAAAGGAAATCTTTGTTCCTTTTTTTACCCCTAATAGGTAGGCCTACATATTAGTACCTTAAGGGTATGAATTACTACTCTAAGTTACTAATATGTGTCTATTAGGGGCAGAGGCGGACAGTAACTAAGTACATTTACTTGAGTATTGCACTTAAGTACACTTTTTAAGTATCGGTACTTTACTTGAGTATTATTTTTTCTGGGAATTTATGATTTAACTTCACTACATTTGAAAGACAAATATTGTACTTTTCACTCCACTACATTTCTATCCAGGTCCTCGAAGTAGAAAGGTGTTACTCTGTAGCAGCTTTGAAGGTCAGTGGCTGATTTTTTTCTTCTCTAAAACGTGACTTTCTTTTTTTCAGACAGTGTATCAGTAATCACTCTTGTAGGGCTACACGAAGAGATTTTTAACATTCTAAAAGCTCTTTATTCCAAATATACTACAAGCTAGTCAGTGTATTCAGCAGGTGTAATGTATTCTAAGTTGCTTCAGAAGTATTGTAAGTATTACAAACAACAATAATAAAACAGTGCATTGACATAAAAAGGGAAATTTACTTTTGGTACTTAAGTACTTTTAAAAGCAAGTACTTCTGTACTTTTACTTAAGTAAAAATCTGTCTTTACAACTTTTACTTGTAATGGAGTAATATTTGACCAGCAGTATCTGTACTTTCACTCAAGTAATGGAGTTGAGTACTTTGTCCGCCTCTGATTAGGGGTAAAAAAGGTACAAATATGTCATTTTAAAGGTACTGTTCCAGTGACAAGCTGTTGTACCCCAAAAGGTACAAATTTGGGCCCTTTTTTTCTGTGTGGCCTGGATGAGTGTGAGATTTCCCGGCCTGAAATTGCGTCCCAGTCCGGCCCTGCTGATTTTACCACAAAGATCCTTTTGTGAAACAAAAAGGTTCTTCAGATGTTAAAGGTTCTTTATGGAACCATTTAGACAAAAAGGTTATCCTATGGCATCGTGAAGTACTTTTATTTTTAAGAGTGTAATGACATTCATCTGGGAAAAAGAAAAAGCACAAATCAAGAAAAAACTTCCCTGCTGAGCTAGAAACTGTATGGAAAATGACTGAGCAATGCTGATAATCTTTCGTCATGTTGGGTCAATATCAAATAACACACCATGAGAAAAAAAGTACAAAACGTAAACATGATGAAGTAATATAACTTTGCTCAGTTATTAAAACATAAGTGAAGATTTTCCCCTTGTCTACTGTAATAATTCTCAGATGACTGTGTTAAACTACAGGGCTGCAAACCTGCAAAGATTCAAATTATTTTGTGGGAAGGGTCAGTGTCTCCCAGACTCCTGAAAGACTTTGTTATAAGCTGAACTTTCAGTCAGTGTGTGTGTCCACAGGTGCAGTGTACCCTATCATTGTTTTACTGTGGTAATGGAGATGCTATGCTACGGACTCCTACTGATGATTATTTCATGTGAGAAACTCCCATTAGCTCTATATTACTGTTTTAATTTAATTGTTCTAAATAATCTAACATTACTTGTTCCATGTTTTTCAGCTGTTAGTGGTCAGTCTTTGACCTCCTCACACTCTGTGGTGAAAAAGCCTGGAGAATCAGTGACTCTGTCCTGCACTGTGTCTGGATTCTCAATGAGCAGCTACTGAATGGGCTGGATCCGTCAGAAACCAGGGAAAGCACTGGAGTGGATTGGGCGTATTGATGGTGGCACTGGCACTATTTTTGCTCAGTCTCTACAGGACCAGTTCTCCATCACCAAAGACACCAGCAAAAACATGCTGTATTTACAGGTGAAAAGCCTGAAGACTGAAGACAGCTGTTTATTACTGTGCTAGAGATTCACAGTAAGACAAAAAACCAGGGCTGCACAAATAATATTTTTACTAGTTGTGGGGGTGACCGTATTTGTCTTATGCAATCTGCGATCTCCGGCTCTCTCTCTCCCTTTCTCTCGCTTTCTCTGTGTATGTCTGTGTGTTTGTGTGAAAGTGATATGTGTGGGTTTGTGTGCATCAATTAAAGCAGCACATTAATATAGAACAATGATTAAACTGACTTGGAACTACCTGTGCATTAAAGAGTTTTAATGCATACCTGCCAGCCAACCAGAATCGAGAATTCAGGCAGACCATGGTATAAATGAAAATATAACACTGTAATCTTGTGTTTACAGTCTCAACTGTAAAGTTTTTACTCCCAGGGCATAGTATTCAATTATGAAAAGTTTCTGTCCTTCTGTCTGTCCTTAAATTATATCATCCCCAAAGACTTGTCACAATATAGTAATTTTGAATTCATTCATTTTGCTTAATAAAGAACATTTGAGAGAAATGAAGCATAGGCCTGCCTTTAACCCTATTAAGCACTGGCAACCAGGATGAGATTTACATGGGCAAACACTACCAACTATTCCTTCAGAAAATGCAAAAGTCTAGTTTGATGTGTTGTTTCAAATGAATTATTACTGCATAATTGAAGAGTTTATAAAATGTCAATAGGTGTCACTGTGGAGAAGAAGTATCAGCTATTAACACAATAGCAGTGATACAATATATCAATAAATAGGAAAAACAAACATTATGCTGAATATTTTTACAGAGGTTCATAAGCGCAGAAAAATGTAAATGTCCCTTTAGAGGGCACACTATGCAAACCCACTTCTCCTTGTCTTTAAAAAGCCTCCACTCTTTTCATCTCTAGACACAAAATTGTTTGTCACTTTGATGCATCAGCTTGCTCTTTTCATAACATGACAATGGATATTTTGCCTAAACTGGGTTTTATCTTCATGTTTGCTCTCACAGAATGTAAGAAGGACTCTTGAAAACCTGTCGTGACAATCAGACTTACTCATGTGTGTTGTAAATGTTAATGTTGAACAATGTTTAACATTAACCATGTTAACTGTTTGTTTTTCAGTCTGTTGGTGTCAAACACTGACTGAGTCTGAGTCAGTGGTCATTAAACCTGGAGGATCTCACAGACTCACCTGTACAGCATCTGGGTTTAGTGGTGACCAGCACTTAGCTTGGATCAGACAGACTGCAGGAGGAGGTCTGGAGTGGCTGTCATACATCTCTGCTAGTAGTACTATATACTACTCTCAGTCTGTTCAGGGACGCTTCACCATCTCCAGAGACAACAGCAAGAAACAGATGTATCTGCAGATGAATAATATGAAGAATGAAGACACTGCTGTATATTATTGTGCAAGAGAGGCACAGTGATGAATACAGCTACAGCACTGCACAAAATCTGAGAACAAACAACTCTCTATTCCATTTTTCATTCCTTAAACAAAAATTGATTGGAAAGATTGATGTAACCCTTTACAATACGGGTGTAATGTAGAACATTCCAGCACCAATCTTTCAACAACCATCCATAAACCTACTATCAGCTAACAGAACTTAAAAGCAAAATATTAACCAACAGCAATATCGTACACAACTGAAAATGACAGATTTAAAGTAAGATCTACCAGAAAGATTCTAATGCATTTCATTCATTAATAATTATTAACCCAAACAGAGAAGTCACTGCTTGACACTTGAAGTGTATAAGTACTGAACTTTTTTCAGTACTTATACACTGAAATACACGCTGACGTTCCCCTCCTTCCTCCCCACCACCACCAGATTGGTCCCTGTCCATCCGTCAGAGGGTAGGCTCTGTCCCTGCCTTCATCTTCAGGCAGGACCAGCCAAATCTGCATCCCTAGGATTTGGACTAAGCACAGGGCCTATGGCAAAGAACTTTTCCATACAACTAGACATGAATCATTGTAGCTCGCTGCCATCTGTTAATCCTTTATAGAATAAATACTATGTAAACATTCACCTGCCTTTTGAGTCTTTCTGGCAGAATTATAATGCTGAGCTCTGAGAAACTGCTTCTGTTGTTCACTGTTGACCAATCCTGGTCCTGAAGAATCCCCAAGACCCCAACACTGCATGCAACACACACGCATTTGAGGTCTTTAAATCTTTACTAATGAGTGGATTAGTTGAATCAGGTGTGTTTGAATATAAAAGTCATAAAGAAAATTGCCATGTCTCATTTTCTTCACCTTTTGATGTGCTTATATACTTATGTTGTCCCTTTTCTGTAGAAATCAATTATTCCTGATATCAAATAAAATAAAGATTAAATGGCAAAAGCATTGAAGTTTCACATCTTTTCACTCGTTACAGTGTATTATACAATCCCTGATCTTGCAAATACATGCTACAGATACAGTATATAAAATACATAAATATATGGTCACTGCTCACTGTCTTGTCATTACCTAGACAGTGAGTCTTTAAAAAGTAACTTTTTCTTACATGACATGACTTTGCATGACAAAACCTCCCCTTTAATGGTTTAATTTAATGTTTTTATCCATAACACTGTTCTACTGTAATATTCAATATATGTTTAAGCGAATATATTTTTTCTTTGGATTAATTTAGTAGAAGATATTTACACTAAATGTGAATATCTTTGAGACTTTATTTTATAAATCAAGAATATAAAATTGGCCAACTAATTTTGCATTATTGTTAATAATTATCATAAGGACTACAGTCAGATAGATGTTTACGTCAATGCAAATATCCACCCTTCTCTCATGTAAACAGAAGCACACATGCACAATAAAAGCTTTTAGTTTTACAGAGCAGAGTGAAAATACAACCGGCATCATGCACTGCATATCAGTACTGCTAGTTTTGGCAGCTGCACACTGTGAGTATCACCAATGAACATTAGTTCAGATGTGGAGCTCAATTTGTATTACTGAAATGAATCATTGTTTGTAGGTCTTTTCTGCATTGAGCTGGATCAGCCTCCTGTAATGGTTGTAAAACCAGGGGAAACATTTACCATCGCCTGTAAGATCACTGGATATTCAGCCTCAGGAGGTGGCTATACAAACTGGATCAGACATTCAAGTGGAAAACTGATGGAATGGATCGGCTGGTACTACACTTCCAGTAGCAATGGTGTCAAAGATTCTCTCAAAAATAAGATCAGTTTCTCTTCTGAATCCTCCAGCAACGCAGTTATTTTAACAGGAAGGAATTTCCACACTGAGGACTCAGCTGTGTATTATTGTGCTCGCAATGCACTATGCCACAAACTGCCACAGGACCTTTACAAAAACTAAACTAAACACATTTTTCAATAAACAGTTCCTTTTCATATTATAAAGTACATATTTTCACACAATAACCACAGTATTGCAAAATCAAAGCAAATAAATAAATGAATATAGAACACTGAATGAGTCAGTTGATGTTTTAGCTTTTGTAAATACATTTTATCAAATTCATCCTGGCTTGTAATAACCTTGAATGCTCAATTGACCCATTGTAAGAATAATTTAGATGCCAGAAGAGGACACCCTTCCATAAAAAATGAAAAAACTGATACTAGGTTTTGAACACACCCACACACCACTATGTGTCCCCATGCAAATATATCAATGCAAACTCAACTGCCATATTTTCTATTTAAAACTAGTAAATGAGTGATTTATCTGAAGAGGAGAGACAATGTTCTCCCTAAAGGTCTTTGTGCTGTTGGCAGCTGTACACAGTGAGTGTTTTTATTTATTTTTTTAATAAAGAGTTTAGGCAGTTTTAGAGAGTTACAATGTAACACCCCATCCTATTTCATATGTATTGTGATTCTTTAGATGTGTAAAGATTTTGTCTCTTTGTTTAGGTATTTATTCACAGGTTGTGCTCACACAGTCTGAGCAGTCAGTAACTGTGTCTCCAGGTGCTTCCTACAAACTGACCTGTGCCTGCAGTGGATTCACTCTTAGTAGCTATAGGATGCACTGGATCCGTCAGGTCCCTGGAAAAGGACTGGAATGGATCTTACACTATTATAGAGACTCTGACAAAGGCTCCGCTCAGTCAGTGCAGGGCAGATTCATGGCATCCACAGACAGCTCTAATTTCTATCTGCACATGAGTCAGCTGAAGACTGAAGACACTGCAGTGTATTACTGTGCAAGAGACTCACTTTGCTTGTTTTCATACAGATACCCTTACAAAAACACAGGAGGGGGAGGGGGAGAAATGGACATGATGGGTGTTTTAATAAATGTATTTTACTTTGATTTGATGTGGTTTATTAATTTACACATTTATTTTCAAATGACTCTGATGCATTTTTGCTCTTTCTTGTCTTTAAACGTGTTTAAGTTATAAATCCAGCTTAAAAGGAGCAACATATCAGCAGTTGTCTTACTGATTGAGTTCTAATTAGATGAGCACTAACAATGTCTATAAGACACATTCAAAGCAGTCCATTTCATATTGAAGACAGAATTCACCCGTAAAGTGACCATAAAGCAAACCACTGTCTCTTTCCAAACCTATATGTTGTCCTTTCTTAGAAAACAAAAGGAGAAGTGCACAAGTCATAATGACATTTTCCTGGATTAGACCCTCTCATGGGAAGATCCTTGAGTTCATTGGCATGATCCATGCTGGTGGTGGAATAGACTACAAGGATTCGTTAAAAAATAAGTTCACTATCTCCAGAGACACATCTACAAGCACAGTATATCTTAAAGGACAAAATCTACAAACTGAGGACACGGCTGTGTATTATTGTGTTCGGTATACAGGCACTATGATGAATAGCAGTTTAATGCCTGTGCAAAAACCATGTGCACAAACACTTTGGTCTAATTTTAACATGCATGACTTAGTTTGGATGTTGAATGCCATGATAAGACCTAAATCAATATACATTTTAAAGAATCTGTACATTTATTATTGAGTCAATTAAAATGTTAAATGAAATTATTTAAATATAAATTATATTAAAGGGGTCATATGATGCTGCTAAAACGAACATTATTTTGTGTATTTTGTGTATTTGGTGCAATGAAATGTGTTTATGCGGTTTAATGTAAAAAAAAAACATTATTTTCCACATACTGTACATTATTGTTTCTCCTCTATGCCCCGCCTTTTTGAAATGCGTCGATTTTTACAAAGCTCATCGGTCTGAAAAGCGAGGTGTGTTGTGATTGGCCAGAAACAACAAACCTACAGCGAGAATAAAAGTTACGCCTTCTTTCTTTGCGTGAACATTTGGGCGGCGTTATGCAAATCTTCCCAC
>NW_015539896.1:13915-29591 GCF_001515605.1 Sinocyclocheilus anshuiensis | reverse complement strand
CTTGTAACACTCCAAAGAGAAAGGAAAAATTAAAATCGCATCATATGACCCCTTTAAAAATATACTTAATATGGTTTATTCATTTACCAAATAGGTAAATGAATAAACAAATTAATTGAGTAAATGAATAAATTAATCAATAGGTAAATGATTAAGAATAACTGCCGCATTTATCTATATGTACACAAATGTACATTGATCATGTTTTATTTTTGTAGATTGTTGGTCTCAAACACTGACTCAGTCTGAGGCTGCAGTCCTGAAACCTGGAGAATCCCATAAGCTCACATGTACTGCCACTGGTACCGAATGGCTTGGATCGAACAGAAGCCTGGAAGAGAGCTGGAATGGCTGGCAGCGATCAGATATGATAGCCAGTCTATATATTACTCTCAGTCTGTCCAAGGACGGTTCACCATCTCCAGAGACAACAGTAGGAAGCAGGTTTATCTGCAGATGAACAGTCTGAAGAATGAAGACACTGCTGTATATTATTGTGCAAGAGAGACACAGTCACTGAAATGACTAGCGCTGTGCACAAAACCTGCCAAGACAGTAGACAGATAAGACATTTTTACACAAAATAATGACTGATGACTGGCTGCTGTGTCTTGTAAGTAAATCCCCTGGATAAACAAACTGTTTTTAGTGTAAATATCCATATTCATAATTCTAAATGTTGTGTTTATACACAGGTATTGACTGTCAGGTTGTGCTCACACAGTCTGAACAGCCAGTAGTTGTGGCTCCAGGTGCTATTGACTGTCAGGTTGTGCTCACACAGTCTGAACAGTCAGTAGTTGTGGCTCCAGGTGCTTCCTACAAACTGACCTGTGCCTGCAGTGGGTTTACTGTTAGTAGCACTAGCATGCACTGGATCCGTCAGGCCCCTGGAAAAGGACTGGAATGGATTATTTATTATCATTCAGATTCTTATAAGAGCTCAGCTCAGTCAGTGCAGGGCAGATTCACAGCATCTAAGGACAGCTCTAATCTCTATCTGCATATGAATCAGCTGAAGACTGAAGACACTGCAGTGTATTACTGTGCAAGAGACACAGTGGAAACACAAATACAGGCAGCTGTTCAAAAACTCATCGTGAGAAATGAGGCGGACAGAAGATATGGTGAGTTATGCAAGCTGAAAAAGGAAAGAGCCTCTGAAGTGATAAAGCTGTCTGAAGTGCCATCACAAACACATCTTGTAATCCTTACCCCACAAAATAAACATGACACTGATACTAATGACATTCATCTGAGATAAAGGAAAAGCATACATTAAAATTAGGTACAAGTAGCTCTTTAACAGGTAACAACTGCACACATTCACTCTTTACAGTGTATTATACAATCCTTGATCTTGCACATGCAACAGATATATAAAATATATAAATATATGTTCACTACTCTCTTATTGTTCATGTTTATCCATGTTTATCCATGTCCATGACACTGTTCCAGCATTCAGTAAGTGTTTAAGCTAATATGTGTGTTATTTCTTTATCTTAGAGAAAAATTGTCAGTAGTAGCAAGATATGTACACTATAAATATGAATAAATACATCTATACCTAGATAACTAATTTTGCATTATTGTTAATAATTATCATAAGGACTACAGTCAGATAGATGTTTACGTTAATGCAAATCTCCGCCCTTCTCTCATGTAAACAGAAGCACACAATAAAAGCTTTTTGTTTCACAGAGTTATAGCAGAATGAAAATACAACCAGAATCATGTACTGCTTACTAATACTACTAGTTTTGGCATCTGCACCCTGTGAGTCTCTTTAGGTCAACAATAAACATTTCTAGAAAATCAATTGTGGATCTCAGGTGAATTCAGTGAGAATGTTTATATTTATTGTTTGTAGGTCTTTTCTGCATTGAGCTGGATCATCCTCCTGTAAAGGTAGTAAAACCAGGGGAAACCATCGCCTGTAAGATCACTGGATATTCAGCCTCAGGAGGTGGCTACAACACAAACTGGATCAGACATTCAAGTGGAAAACCGATGGAATGGATTGGATATAGTTCCAGTACAAATTACGTCATAGATTCACTTATAAATAAGATCAGTTCTATGTTGAATCCTCCAGCAACACAGCTATTTTAACAGGAAAAACCTCAACACTGAGGACACAGCTGCGTATTATTGTGCTCGCGATACACTGTGCCACAAACTGCCTCAGAACCTCTACATGAAACTTCAACTTGCTCACATTCTTCAATAAAACAAACAGTTCCATTTTATTGTTTTACATTATATTGCATTCCTTTTTCTGTTATACAACATTTTACGACACAATACCAAAGTCTGTATGTTTACAAAAGCAAGGCAAAATAAATGGTACTGACCAGGCTCAACCCTGCTTAGCTTCAGTGGGCAACCAGCTGCAGGGTGATATGGCTGTGGCAATCAACTAAGGCCTGAATAGCAGTGTATTAGCCTGCTGTGCAAGACATTTACTTTACTTGTTTTCATACGGCTGCGCTACGCTGGGAAATCAGAGACGAGAGAGAATGTAGGATCCTAATGTAGTCTTCAATCAAGCAATAAATACAAAAGTACATGAAACTAGGGAATATCCATGAAAGATAAGAGAAAGAAGAAAAGTCAAGAAAACAAATGATTCCTAAGACATAATTGATTCAAAAACATAATTTTATGCCTAATACTGACTTCAAGGTTAGAATTATGGCCAGTTACAGAAGAAAATGCAAACATGACCCAGATGTTTTACTACTGTAAAAACAAAAAAATTATTAGGTACCTGTAATATTAGCCCCTTTTGCAAATCAGAGGTTTTTTTTTTTCAAGATGCAGGGCTGTGTTGTCAGATAGATACATATGATACATATAATACATAATAAAGGCTCTCTTTGTTAACAGAGCAGAGTGAAAATACAACCGGAATCAGGTACTGCATATCAATACTGTTGGTTTTGGCAACTGTGCACTGTGAGCATATTCAGCTCAGCACAAAAAACTAATGAACATTAGTTTAAATGTGGAGCTCAATTTATATTATTGAAATGTTTTCATGGTTGTTCATAGGTCTTTTCTGATTGAATATTTCTATAGTTCCAGCATCAATTGTGTCACAGATTCTCTGAAAAATAAAATCAGTTTCTCCGCTGAATCCTCTGGCAATGCAGTTATTTTAACTGTGCCACAAACTGACACAGAAACTGTACAAAAACCTGTCTCTCCACTGAACAATAATCAAACAGTTTATTTGTTGACATAAAATAAGACCTTTTAGACACTGACTCAGCAGATATACAGTATTAGCCTTTGTAAATAATTTATCTTTAAGTGTTTTTATATTAAAATCATCTGCTTAAATGGCATGTAATAGCCTTTTCAATTAGCCAAATGACCAAATGACATTTTTAAAAATAATTCAGAAGCCAGAAGAGGTCACCCTTCCTCATTAAATGAAAAAGTGGCAACATCTATTCTGTTAGTCCACATATGCATGAGTAAATATATCAATGCAAATTCAGCTGCCACATTTCCTATTTAAACAAGTAGTAAATGAGATTTTGATCTTAAGAGAATAAACAATGTTCTCCATCAACCTCTTCCTGCTCTTGGCAACTGCTGCACACAGTGAGTGTTTCATTTTATAAGAGTCTGAAGGATTTAAGGGGGTATGGGAAGCTTATTTAAGCAGCTTTAGGATGTTCAAATATAAACCCAATCCCATTTTATCAGCAATTTTGTTTTCTCTCTGTTTAGGTGTTTACTCTCAGGTTGTTCTCACACAGTCTGAGCAGTCAGTAACTGTGTCTCCAGGTGGATCCATTAAACTGACCTGTGCCTGCAGTGGGTTTACTGTTAGTAGCACTAACATGTACTGGATCAGTCAGGCACCTGGAAAAGGACTGGAATGGATTATTTATTATTATTCAGATTCTGATAAGAGCTCAGCTCAGTCAGTGCAGGGCAGATTCACAGCATCTAAGGACAGCTCTAATCTCTATCTGCACATGAGTCAGCTGAAGACTGAAGATACTGCAGTGTATTACTGTGCAAGAGGCTCACTTTGCTTGTTTTCATACAGCTACCCTTACAAAAACACAGGAGGGGAGGGGTGAGGAATGAGATAACTAGTCAGACTGTATTTTAATTAATTAATTATTATTATTATTTTTAAATGTCTTTTATTGCATTTTTAAAGTGATTTATTTACATTTTTATTTTCAAATGAATAAATTACACCGATACTATTTATTTATTTGCTCTCTTTCTTATTCTTAAACAATTGCAAGTTATAAAGTAAGGTTAAAAACAACAAAATCTCAGCAGTTGTCTGGAATTCTTCTTAATGATGGATCTCTAACTAGATGAACGCTAATAATGCTTATGAGATACATTAAGAGCAGATCATTTCATATTAAAGACATAATTCACCCAAAAATAACCAAAAAATAAATCACTGTGTCATTATATCATTCCAAACTTTCCAGATTTTCTTTCTTAGAACACAAAAGAAGTGCACAAGTCATAATGACATTAATATTACATTTAAAGCTATTTATTTCGTACTTTTGGAGTATGACAGAATCAGATCACCTTCATTTTCTTTATATGGAAAAAAGCAGCCAGAATTTAGAGAAACTGAGAGAATCATTTACCATTTCCTGTAAAATATTTGGTTATGTTCTCAGCGATGGCTCTAGGGCACCTTCCTAGACGCATGATCCATACTGGTGGTAGAATTACAAGCATTTACTTAAAAATAAGTTCACAGATCTCCAGAAACACATCTACAAGCACAGTATATATTAAATGACAAAATCTGCAAATTGAGGACACGGCTGTGTATTGTTGTGATCGGTTTACAAGCATACCAGTTTAAAGGGGTCATATGACGTTGCTAAAAAGAACATTATGTTGTGTATTTGGTATAATGCAATGTGTTTATGCGGTTTAAGGTTAAAAAACACATTATTTTCCACATACTGTACATTATTGTTGCTCCTCTATGCCCCATCAGTGGCAAATTCTTTAAATATAAAAAACGTACTTACAGGCTTGAGTCAGAAGCGCCAGACTGTCCTTGCAAAGTTGGAACTGCCCCACTTTATAGAACAGCCTTTGAGCACAGACCCATTGTAGGCTACTCTGCAGGTTCAGGAAACAGTCCTCCATAAAATGCGTCACACAGCGTCACACACGGCAGGCTAGTGAGTGGAGGCCGGTGGTCTTGAGAACGGCAACCACATGTGACGACCCCGGGCTGGACTCCGCTTCATCCACGGTGAAAGCCGATCCGGCGATCCACAGCACTAAGTTGATGTATTTCCTCAGCGACCAGCACGGATCAGCTCTAGGCATGACGAAGCGGATATCGTCCTCTTTAGGAAGGCCAAACAAAGTAGTTTCACTTTCACAACGAAACACACAGCGTCTTCACGACATGGCGGCGGCGGCAACAACAATACTACAGCGAGAATAAAAGTTACTCCTTCTTTCTTTGCGTGAACATTTGGGCGGCGTTATGCAAATCTTCCCACACAGTGACGTAGACATGTGGGGGCGTGTTAGAACGAGCCGTTTTAGGAGGGCGTGGACAAGTCTTAACTTTTATAAAGAATATCTCTTTGGATTTGAGACTTTAGTCTTTGCAACTTTACAGATCTTCTTTATGCACCAAGAGCTTGTAACACTCCAAAGAGAAAGGAAAATTTTAAATCGCATCATATGACCCCTTTAATGCTTGTGCAAAAACATGTGCACAAATACTTTGGTCTAATCTTAACATGCATGTAATAGTTTGGACACTGAATGCCATGATAAGACCTTAATCATCATAGACTTTATATTTACAATAATAAAAAATAAATAAATAAAATAAAAGGCCAAAATTGTAAGTAAATTAAACTGAATATGAAAAAAAAAACTGAATATGACACCATATGTAGGCTATACAAAGATTATTATTTATGTTTAATTAACAGTCCATTAAATATACCAGAAAAATACCAGATACAAATGGAATAAATAAATTCAAATCAGCATGTAATATAGAAAGCTTTGAGCTCATTACTCTCCATGCCTTGTATGGATCCATAAAATGCATGTGAGTAATATGATGCCCCTATTTAAATTCAACTAATTTTCAACTGTTTAAATATTAGATTATGCAAATTCATCATCCTCTTGAACCCATCATAATCAGTTCTGTATCACTGTACAGCTCAATATTTCAGTACACAATTATTGAGCACAAAATCTTGAGATTCACGATATTGTTGCTGGCTTCTACAAAAAGCTATGATTCCAGTTTTTTAGTTTCCAGTCTGCTTTTATCTGAATTTACACACAGTGATCATGTTTTATTTTTGCAGATTGTTGGTGTCAAACATTGACTCAGTCTGAGGCTGCAGTCATGAAACCTGGAGAATCCCATAAGCTCACATGTACTGCCTCTAGTTTGGACATGGCTAGCTACTGAATGGTTTGGATCAGACAGAAGCCTGGAAAAGAGCTGGAATGGCTGGCATCGATCAGACATGATAGCCTGTCTATATATTACTCTCAGTCTGTCCAAGGACAGTTCACCATCTCCAGAGACAACAGTAGGAAGCAGGTTTATCTGCAGATGAACAGCCTGAAGAATGAAGACACTGCTGTATATTATTGTGCAAGAGAGACACAGTGACTGAAATGACTGCAGTACTATACACAAAAACTGCCAAGACTGAAAACTAGCTAGAAAACAGCATTTATGTAAGTCACTTGAGTCTGTCTAGTTCTGTACCCACTCTCACCAGAACACAACAAACAAACAAACAAAAACATTTATTAATTTCACGGAAGTACAATTTCCACATCAATAGGTGGTACTATTGTCCATGAAATGGACCTCAACGGTCTCATAGCTCCTTTGACTCCAGAGCTGTTCAAGAACTCATCGCGAGAAATGGGGCGGACATCGAAGTTACGCAAGCTGAACAAGGAGAAGAGCCTCTGAAGTGATATAAGGTCTAAAGTCCTGTCTAAAGTAAAAAAAAAACATGTTGCTATTAAAATGATTCTTTATTTCAAATCATACTTACAAATCTAAAACAAACACGCTTATAGTGCATTATTTTCAACGTGTTTATTGCTAGCATGGCAAAAATAGATTACCTTACAAGTAATTAGTGTGTGATGTAGTTGCTATGATAGCCTTACATGCTGATCTATGTAATTATAGTGAAATTACTTGAATGGTACACAAAAAGTGAATTTGTAAGTTCAATAAAGAAAAGCTAAAATGTGTTGAAAAGTGTGACAGTCCAAATTGACTGGCTTGGTCTGGGCGTCCCAAGCACAAATGTCAAGCTATTCCTAAGCTGGGGTCTCCAACACGGCACAATTTGTATATCTCCACAATCAAACAGGTCACCATCTCATTAGTAGAGACTCCAAAACCGGAAATGGGTGTCTGAGAGAAAGGAGACATTCAAAATGTGTAAAGTTGGGGGAGGGGGGTCCTCCAGTACCAGGGTTAAAAAGTCATTGAAGTAACAGTTGATGTATCAGTTGCATACATTAACCCTGATTTTGATTCACTACAGTAGAAAAACAAACCGTAACAACAACAACTGACTAGAATCAGCTTGGTTTTCTCAGAAATATATTTAAACCTCTCTGCCCACCATGTGTCACTCCTTTATCCTCACTAGCCTTTAGCCGGGGCTCAAAATGTCACATCAAAGCATCAGTCTAACAACAGCTGTCCACAGACCTCATATCAGCTATCACAAAGCTAACACTTACTCCACCCACATCAGTAATACAATATACAGACTGAAATATCCACTATCATTAGTAATAATAAGAACTAATACAAAAAAAAAAAACATTGCTGAGAAATGCAGAAATTCAGGTTCAAAGACAACAAGGTGTGAATATTGCTTCAAATCAATCAGAATTTAATCAAAAATATTTTAATTAATTTTCCCATTGTTTCCATACTTACCACATTTTGCCTTTTTAGGGCAGATACAGTGTATGCAAATGTCATGATTTAGTCAGGAGGATCAGTCTCACTCAAACTCTCAAAGGACTGTGTTATAAACTGGATCCTCGGTCAGTGTTTGTGTTTTGCTGCAGTGCAGTTTCTCTTCATTTGACGGTTTTAGGGTGATAATGGAAATTTTACAGTATGGAGTTCTGCTGATGATTATGTCAGGTGAGAATGATTTCACTTCTCCAGATTGTTGTCACTTAATTTTTCTATACAATCTAACATTACTTGTTCCATGTTTTTCAGCTGCATGTTTTTTAGCTGTTAGTGGTCAGTCTTTGACCTCCTCAGACTCTGTGGTGAAAAAGCCTGGAGAATCAGTGACTCTGTCCTGCACTGTGTCTGGGTTCTCAATGAGCAGCTACTGGATGCACTGGATCCGTCAGAAACCAGGGAAAGGACTGGAGTGGATTGGGCAAAGACATGGCTCAACTGTATATTATGCTCAGTCTCTACAGGGACAGTTCTCCATCACCACAGACACCAGCAAAAACATGCTGCATTTGAAAGTTTTAGGCTGATAATGGAAATGTTACAGTATGGAGTTCTGCTTATGATTATGTCAGGTGAGAATGATTTCGCTTTTCGATTTTTTCACAGCTGTTTATTACTGTGCACGAGAGTCACAGTTACACAAAAGACTGCAGGACTGAACAAAAACTCTTCATGCATCACATCACTTAATCATTTAAAAACGTCCTCATAAACAGCTTCTCAAATAAATGAGTGACTAAAGGTCTGGATTACTTAAGGTACATCATAAAGATCATAGATTCAAAGTCTGCAGGGTTGATCAATCAGCAAGCTCAACTGTATATTATGCTCAGTCTCTACAGGGACAGTTCTCCATCACCACAGACACCAGCAAAAACATGCTGTATTTAGAGGTGAAAAGCCTGAAGACTGAAGACACAGCTGTTTATTACTGTGCACGAGAGTCACAGTTACACAAAAGACTGCAGGACTGAACAAAAACTCTTCATGCATCACATCACTGAAGCAATTGCAAACTTTCCCACAGTCAGCAAATTATACTTGTTTAGAAATATATTTGAAACATTTAAAAACGTCCTCATAAACAGCTTCTCAAATAAATGAGTGACTAAAGGTCTGGATTAATTAAGGTACATCATAAAGATCATAGATTCAAAGTCTGCCGGGTTGATCAATCAGCAAGATACAAAACCTGTACAGTTGTCATACATAACATTATGAAACAAAAATATATGGGAATATATCAGAAAATATAATGCAATGTATTTGAAATAACACATTTATTTATAGGAAACTGGTGCTTCTATTTTTCCAATACCCTGCAGTATGCACCATATATGGCTATACATTGATACATAATACATCACAATGAAGACAAAAACTGCACTACATTTTTATATGTAGTACCTTTATTGAAACAATTAATTTGTGTATTAATCCTCCACGAGTTAATGCTTGATATGGTTTAAAGCTGAACACAATCATAAACGTTTATCAGGGTTTTTTTTTTTTTTACATGTGTAAATACACAATAGACAGAAAAGACAAAAGGGCAATATTTGTATGTATATGTACATATAAATGTGAACATATATAGTATAAATCAGTTTAAATATATTTATACATACACAGTACTAAATTGTACATGTACATCTATATTATTGTGTTGCTGAATATAAAATTACAAAAATTATGATATACAAGTAAATTGTCACATATTTTTCAATATTTGAATTATGTATATATTTACCCTGGATCAGCAAGTGCATCAACAATAACTACAACCTGATATTGGAAAAGTGCTGATCTGTTTGCTGTTCTACTACAACTCATTTAAGCTCAACCGTTTTTCCAAAGTTATTTACCCACTTTCTCATGAACAAAACACAATGTCACATCTGTTTGATGGAACTGAGGGGTTGCACACACATGCCTGCTGCAAATAATCACATTTATTCACTGAAGTACAATATTATTTCCATACCAAGATAGCTGATACTATTGCCTATACAATGAACCGCAATAGTCTCAAGCTCCAGTGATTCCACAATTCAGGGTTTCGATGCAAATGAACTGATGTCTGCTTCATATTTAAACAGCTACACTGTGGAGTGAAGGACTCATCACCAGTTCAGCCTTCATATAAACCATGTTCACTTCATTTCTCTTGCTGTTGCTGGTTGCTGTGTCTTGTAAGTAAATTCCCTGGATAAACAAACTGTTTTTAGTGTAAATATCCATATTCATAATTCTAAATGTTGTGTTTATTCACAGGTATTGACTGTCAGGTTGTGCTCACACAGTCTGAACAGTCAGTAGTTGTGGCTCCAGGTGCTTCCTACAAACTGACCTGTGCCTGCAGTGGGTTTACTGTTAGTAGCACTAGCATGCACTGGATCCGTCAGGCCCCTGGAAAAGGACTGGAATGGATTATTTATTATTATGATGATTCGTCTAAGAGCTCAGCTCAGTCAGTGCAGGGCAGATTCACAGCATCTAAGGACAGCTCTAATCTCTATCTGCATATGAATCAGCTGAAGACTGAAGACACTGCAGTGTATTACTGTGCAACAGAGACACAGTGGAAACACAAATACAGGCAGCTGTTCAAAAACTCATCATGAGAAATGGGGCAGACATGTTTGATTTGAGTTCTATTACATAACTTCATTAACTCTACATGGGTACTGTCACAATGGAGGTTATTTTAAAAAAAAAGTAGTGATATGATTTATAGAATAATTAAACTATTAAACATATCATCACCACACTATGATGCAACAAGTGTAGCTAAATCCGGTGACTATCAAATACTTTCTGACAAGCTGCAAAAGCAGCCTACCAGGCAGATACATGGCATCACAACCAGATCGTATAGTTGACTCCTTTCACCCCAAAAATGAGACTGATAAACTAATAATAATAATAATAATAATAATAATAATAATAATAATAATAGTAATAATAATTAAAAGCAAACAACCAAACAAACACTTCCCTGCTGAGCTAGAAACTAGATAGCTGAAAATGACTGAACAATGCTGGTGAATGTCCATTAACAATTAGTCTTTCAACGATCCTCAGGCCCCGCTTGGCCACGTTGGGTCAATATTAAATAACACACTATGAATGACATTACAGAACAAACACAGGGACGTGAAGAGGGTTCCTTGGGAGCAGGGGCTCAAATGTAAAAAGGGGGCATCAATTGTTATAGTAAAATTGTAGATGCATATAAATATAAAAATAATGTCCTTTGCGTGTTCTTGAACTTGAACTACTCACATGTCACATAATAGGCCTGTTGGTGGCACTTTGGCTTCATTTAACCAACAATGATAGTGTCATCAAATGGTAAATGCTGTATCAATAAGCAGTACAAACAATGCGGCAACTTCCATTTCAGCAATTTCCAAAAAAAAAAAAAAAAAAAAAAACTACAACAGCTACGTAGTTTTCAACAGATTTATTGCAATGGCAACGACGTCTCAGACCAACAGATATAAGTAAAAATAAACAGGTATTTTCTGAGTTTTGAGCCATTTGTTACTGTTTTGTACGCGTTGTCATAATAACTATAATTCAAATGCATTTTGTTTTATTGACCACAATATTATTGTTGATAATTGGTGAGAGAGGGATGGTTAAATTTGGAAAAAGGGCAGGGGCTTGAACACTATAGCACCCCCCTCTGCACGTACCTGAACAAAAGTAAACATAGATTACGTAATATTAAAATATAAGTGGAGGTTTCCATGTCTACTGTATGCCAACACTCAAATGCAAATTATTTTGTGGGAAGGGTCAGTGTCTCCCAGACTCCTGAAAGACTTCGTTATAAGCTGAACTTTCAGTCAGTGTGTGTGTCCACAGGTGCAGTGTACCCTATCATTGTTTTACTGTGGTAATGGAGATGCTATGCTACGGACTCCTACTGATGATTATTTCATGTGAGAAACTCCCATTAGTTCTATATTACTGTTTTAATTTCATTGTTCTAAATCATCTAACATGATTTGTTCCATGTTTTTCAGCTGTTAGTGGTCAGTCTTTGACCTCCTCAGACTCTGTGGTGAAAAAGCCTGGAGAATCAGTGACTCTGTCCTGCACTGTGTCTGGATTCTCAGTGAGCAGCTATTACATGCACTGGATCCGTCAGAAACCAGGGAAAGCACTGGAGTGGATTGGGCGTATTGATGGTGGCACTGGCACTATTTTTGCTCAGTCTCTACAGGGCCAGTTCTCCATCACCAAAGACACCAGCAAAAACATGCTGTATTTACAGGTGAAAAGCCTGAAGACTGAAGACACAGCTGTTTATTACTGTGCACGAGAGTCACAGTTACACACAAGACTGCAGGACTGAACAAAAACTAGTTATGTGATCTCTGAGGGTCCAAGAACATGCTTCAGCACACTTTACTTTTTGTTAATTCTTTTTAATTAAGTGTTTTAGAAATTGATGTAAACTTGAACAAATCAAGAAAACTTTCAGACAGTATATATTTTTTCCATAACAGTATAGGGATATGTTGAATTGAAATGTTGAATTTATGCTAGAATAAAAACATTCACAAATTACAATTCATTTGAGCTCTATAACATTCCACTGTGTGAACCTTTACAATCAGCAAATGTTCAGCACATCAGTATCTTTGAATGATGATCTTTTGAACAGGTTTTCAGTCTAATCAGTGCAGAATCATTGATGATAGTAGTAAAGAAGCATCTTTGTTCTACATGGTTGTGTTTATATTATCTTTTGTGTTTTCCTGTGTCTTTTAAAGAGTGTTATTAAAGACTGTTAGTTTAATTATCTCCTTTGTCGAGCACAACATTACAGCCAATATGAGACACTACTATGTCTCTGAACTAGTACATATAAACATACAATACATTTAAAGGCAGACATGGTTATGAAGGTTAATAAAGTCACAAAAAATGTAAATGTACCTTTAGAGGGCACCCTATGCAAACCTACTTCTCCTCGTCCTCTTTAAAAAGCTTCCACTCAGTCGTTTGTGATTTTGATGCATCAGCTTCCTCTTTTCATAATAGGACAATGGATATTGTGTCTAAATGGGTTTTGTTTTCACTCTTGATGTTTGCTCTCACAGAATGTAAGAAGGAATCTTGAAAACCTGTTGATGATCAGACTTATTCGTGTGCACTGTTGTAAATGTTAATGTTCTTAGGGAGCGTGATGGATTGTAGCGTGGTAGAAGACTAGTTAGGTACGCAGGAGCTAACCCATAGTACTATATACTACTCTCAGTCTGTTCAGGGACGCTTCACCATCTCCAGAGACAACAGTAAGAAATAGATGTATCTGCAGATGAATAATATGAAGAATGAAGACACTGCTGTATATTATTGTGCAAGAGAGACACAGTGATGAATACAGCTACAGCACTGCACAAAATCTGAAAACAACCATATAAACAGCTCACTATATAAAACCTCAGTGAATAAATTAATTAAACATTAAAATAATTAGATTTTTGCTTATACAACCCTATCAAATGTCTTCAGGAGACTTTGCATGGAGGCACAAGTCATATGCACACATTTTTTTATGCCTTTAATGAAGCTCTCATTATTTACTTTTTTTGAGAATGTTCCGTACAACAGCAAGGGGATTATTATTAAGTTTAGCTGCAATTTTTCTATTTGACAATACAGCATGTAGGGTCGAGGTTTGAAGCTGAATCCCCTTAGACATGAATCTCTAGTCTATCATGCCTTACAGTTCTATAAAGTACTACTAAGTAATTGTTTTTCCCCCCTTTGGTCATGTCTTGTCTCAGGAGAATCTATTTCTAACTGACTATAGTTAAAAATATTTATATAGTCACAGAAACAGATGGGATCTCAGAGTATGTTGTTTACTTTGACAGATGCTAATGGCATCTCACAGATTGAAAACACACAACACCTGGTTTTTAATACAGTCTGTATGCAGAATTAAAATAAATGAATAAATAAATAAATCAGACATTGTTTCCATACACACAAGCTGTCATTCTACATTTGTAATTTGAGAACCTGAAAAGCAACACAATTACTTGTGAATGAAAAACCCCCCCGGAAATGTTAACATTTTCTTGAAGAATGTAATAATGATAAAGCATTACTAAATGTTGAATAGTACATTATAGCAATTATTCACTGCTTCCACAAGAGGGAGTCCCTAATTTACAGTGAAAACCTGACATTTTTGTCTGAAAATGTAAATTGTTGAGACAAAAATATATAAAAGAAGTAAATTATAGAGAAAAAAAATTATATCACAAAAAATGTCATCAAAAACAGAGCCAAGAAATTAAGATACTTCAAATTCACTTGAAGTAAGTGTGGTTAAATTGGAGTTTATGTGTAATTCCTCAAGAGCACCATTTCAGTAACACCTCCTCACATTTCCACCCACATGTTACTTCAGAACTTTATATACAGCCCAAAAATGTGCCATATGCAAACTCGCTCTCCACTTTTACTGTATATAAACACACAATTCAGCTCAACAATTGGCAAACATAAAATTATAATTTAGAATACAAATCTATAGTTACAAGGCAGTCAAGGTTTTTTAACAATGGGGTGGAAAAGCATTTGGCTGTTCATTATTGTAGTGATTTTAACTCAACAAGGTAAGTTTGACATTTTCCTTTTTTCTAGCCAAGAGCATTCGATACACTAATGGATGCTCTACATCAATGTAATTTATTTATTTTTATTCCACAGGTATCAGTGGTGATGAAATCCGGTTGGATCAGTCACCTGCTGAGATCAAGAGACCTGGAGAAACAGTGAAGATCTCCTGTAAAATATCTGGTTTTACAATGACAGACTACTTGATGCACTGGATACGACAGAAACCAGGGAAAGCTCTGGAGTGGATTGGGAGAGTTTACACAGGTGGCAGTTCTAGATCTGATTATCTTACTTACGCAGACTCCATGAAAAATCACTTCACTATGAGTGAGGACGTGTCTCAAAGTACACAGTATCTTGAAGCCAAGAGTCTGAGAGAAGAGGACACTGCTGTTTATTACTGTGCTCGAGAGACACAGAGACTCCATCTGATGAAGCAGCTCTACAAGAACTGACAGTAACTGAAGTGAGATGATGTTTAGCTTGATACCTTAATTCACATGTACATTATATCACTGAGAGTTTAATCTTGATTGCAATAAAAATGTGTACATTTTAGCCTTCGGCTTTCAAATTTGAATAGTTTTCTTTCTTTCTTTCTTTCTTTCTTTCTTTCTTTCTTTCTTTCTTTCTTTCTTTCTTTCTTTCTTTCTTTCTTTCTTTCTTTCTTTCTTTCTTTCTTTCTTTCTTTCTTTCTTTCTTTCTTTCTTTCTTTCTTTCTTTCTTTCTTTCTTTCTTTCTTTCTTTCTTTCTTTCTTTCTTTCTTTCTTTCTTTCTTTCTTTCTTTCTTTCTTTCTTTCTTTCTTTCTTTCTTTCTTATTCTATTCTCCCATTTCTAAAATCTTATAAATTGTTTCTGGAATAGCAAATGTGATTCTACCCTAAATAACATTATACTTTCATTGTATAATGAAATATTTATTTTTAAAATCAAAAAGTTGAGTGGTATATTCAAATTATGTTGATATACAAATGTACTTTTTGCTTTGATGACTGAAGGGATGC
>NW_015539896.1:8787-13519 GCF_001515605.1 Sinocyclocheilus anshuiensis | reverse complement strand
CTTAGGGAGCGTGATGGATTGTAGCGTGGTAGAAGACTAGTTAGGTACGCAGGAGCTAACCCATAGTACTATATACTACTCTCAGTCTGTTCAGGGACGCTTCACCATCTCCAGAGACAACAGTAAGAAATAGATGTATCTGCAGATGAATAATATGAAGAATGAAGACACTGCTGTATATTATTGTGCAAGAGAGACACAGTGATGAATACAGCTACAGCACTGCACAAAATCTGAAAACAACCATATAAACAGCTCACTATATAAAACCTCAGTGAATAAATTAATTAAACATTAAAATAATTAGATTTTTGCTTATACAACCCTATCAAATGTCTTCAGGAGACTTTGCATGGAGGCACAAGTCATATGCACACATTTTTTTATGCCTTTAATGAAGCTCTCATTATTTACTTTTTTTGAGAATGTTCCGTACAACAGCAAGGGGATTATTATTAAGTTTAGCTGCAATTTTTCTATTTGACAATACAGCATGTAGGGTCGAGGTTTGAAGCTGAATCCCCTTAGACATGAATCTCTAGTCTATCATGCCTTACAGTTCTATAAAGTACTACTAAGTAATTGTTTTTCCCCCCTTTGGTCATGTCTTGTCTCAGGAGAATCTATTTCTAACTGACTATAGTTAAAAATATTTATATAGTCACAGAAACAGATGGGATCTCAGAGTATGTTGTTTACTTTGACAGATGCTAATGGCATCTCACAGATTGAAAACACACAACACCTGGTTTTTAATACAGTCTGTATGCAGAATTAAAATAAATGAATAAATAAATAAATCAGACATTGTTTCCATACACACAAGCTGTCATTCTACATTTGTAATTTGAGAACCTGAAAAGCAACACAATTACTTGTGAATGAAAAACCCCCCCGGAAATGTTAACATTTTCTTGAAGAATGTAATAATGATAAAGCATTACTAAATGTTGAATAGTACATTATAGCAATTATTCACTGCTTCCACAAGAGGGAGTCCCTAATTTACAGTGAAAACCTGACATTTTTGTCTGAAAATGTAAATTGTTGAGACAAAAATATATAAAAGAAGTAAATTATAGAGAAAAAAAATTATATCACAAAAAATGTCATCAAAAACAGAGCCAAGAAATTAAGATACTTCAAATTCACTTGAAGTAAGTGTGGTTAAATTGGAGTTTATGTGTAATTCCTCAAGAGCACCATTTCAGTAACACCTCCTCACATTTCCACCCACATGTTACTTCAGAACTTTATATACAGCCCAAAAATGTGCCATATGCAAACTCGCACTCCACTTTTACTGTATATAAACACACAATTCAGCTCAACAATTGGCAAACATAAAATTATAATTTAGAATACAAATCTATAGTTACAAGGCAGTCAAGGTTTTTTAACAATGGGGTGGAAAAGCATTTGGCTGTTCATTATTGTAGTGATTTTAACTCAACAAGGTAAGTTTTGACATTTTCTTTTTTTCTAGCCAAGAGCATTCAATACACTAATGGATGCTCTACATCAATGTAATTTATTTATTTTTATTCCACAGGTATCAAAATCCGGTTAATCCGGTTGGATCAGTCACCTGCTGAGATCAAGAGACCTGGAGAAACAGTGAAGATCTCATCTGGTTTTTCTGGTTTTACAATGACAGACTACTTGATGCACTGGATACGACAGAAACCAGGGAAAGCTCTGGAGTGGATTGGGAGAGTTTACACAGGTGGCAGTTCTAGATCTGATTATCTTACTTACGCAGACTCCATGAAAAATCACTTCACTATGAGTGAGGACGTGTCTCAAAGTACACAGTATCTTGAAGCCAAGAGTCTGAGAGAAGAGGACACTGCTGTTTATTACTGTGCTCGAGAGACACAGAGACTCCATCTGATGAAGCAGCTCTACAAGAACTGACAGTAACTGAAGTGAGATGATGTTTAGCTTGATACCTTAATTCACATGTACATTATATCACTGAGAGTTTAATCTTGATTGCAATAAAAATGTGTACATTTTAGCCTTCGGCTTTCAAATTTGAATAGTTTTCTTTCTTTCTTTCTTTCTTTCTTTCTTTCTTTCTTTCTTTCTTTCTTTCTTTCTTTCTTTCTTTCTTTCTTTCTTTCTTTCTTTCTTTCTTTCTTTCTTTCTTTCTTTCTTTCTTTCTTTCTTTCTTTCTTTCTTTCTTTCTTTCTTTCTTTCTTTCTTTCTTTCTTTCTTTCTTTCTTTCTTTCTTTCTTTCTTTCTTTCTTTCTTTCTTTCTTTCTTTCTTTCTTTCTTTCTTTCTTTCTTTCTTTCTTTCTTTCTTTCTTATTCTATTCTCCCATTTCTAAAATCTTATAAATTGTTTCTGGAATAGCAAATGTGATTCTACCCTAAATAACATTATACTTTCATTGTATAATGAAATATTTATTTTTAAAATCAAAAGTAAAGTGGTATATTCAAATTATGTTGATATACAAATGTACTTTTTGCTTTGATGACTGAAGGGATGCTTAAAAGTTAATTTAAATTTCTCCCTGTCCTCCTCCAACCTCCTAAAGGACCTTTATCTAGGCCTTAAAATGCCACATCCAAGCACCAATCCTCCAAGACCACTGTAAACAGACATACTAGCAACTACCAAAAACACCAATCATAAAAACGTCTAACATTTACTGCACTCACACAAACGACAGTAACATCCTGATTTCTTCACTAGTATGCCAGAATTAGGAATAACAGGGTTAAAATTTGAAGCATTGCTGTGAAGTAAAAAAAAAAATAGCAGGTTGTTTTATCTAAGTTATCTGTATAGATGTTAAAGTTGATTTGATGAGTTAATGCGATTTTAAATGTGTTACTGTAAATATATTGTACAATAACATGTCGGAAATCCTCTGTACTGCCCTCAAAACAAAATAAATGTGAATTATGTATTATATCAATCAGAATTCAATTTTAAAAAATCTCAGTTCCAGTGTTGCCTTGTTTTTCAGAATATATGCAAATGTTATGATGTAGTAGGGAGGGTCACTATTACTTAAACTTTTAAAAGACTTGTGCTATAAAACAAAAGTCTCAGTCAGTGTTTGTGTCCAGCTGCAGTGAAGCTAAATATTTAACTCTGCAGTTCACAGTTTCGGTGTGATGATGGAAGTGTTACTGCATTTAGTTCCGCTGTTGATCATTTCATGTGAGAAACTCTTATTTTTTTCTGAATTGTTGAGGACATCCCACTGTTCTACATCATCTAACATGATTTGTTGCATGTTTTTCAGCTGTTAGTGGTCAGTCTTTGACCTCCTCAGACTCTGTGGTGAAAAAGCCTGGAGAATCAGTGACTCTGTCCTGCACTGTGTCTGGATTCTCAATGAGCAGCTATTACATGCACTGGATCCGTCAGAAACCAGGGAAAGCACTGGAGTGGATTGGATATATAGATACCGGCTCTAGTGCATATTATGCTCAGTCTCTACAGGGCCAGTTTTCCATCACCAAAGGCACCAGCAAAAACATGCTGTATTTAGAGCTGAAAAGCCTGAAGACTGAAGACACAGCTGTTTATTACTGTGCACGAGAGTCACAGTTACACACAAGACTGCAGGACTGAACAAAAACTATTCATGCATCACATCACAAAAGCAGTTCTACTGCAAATATCCCCAAAATATATAAAATATTACTTGTTTTTAGATGTTATTCAACACACTTAAGCAATTCTTTGGTAGCATTTTAAAATAATGGTCCATAGTTAACAGGTAACTATGCAGAAAGAAGTGCAGGACAAATGAGTAATAGTACAGAAACACTTCAGCTACTATTAACTACTCTGGAAACAAGAATAACTAATCATTAAGTAATAACGAATTTAGGTTTTAGACTGAGTTGTTATTCTTATTAGATAATCAATAATTACTGAATGAGATTAAACTCATTAAGAACTAATTCATAACTACGACAAATTATAAAGAATTACCAGTTAATTACTAACCACATTATTAACATGTGTGAGACACAAGCAATTTTCTATTTTACTGTGAACATGGTCATAAATTAAATATATAAATACATAAAATAAAAGTGACAATAATGACAACTATTGTTTACGTACAAGATAAGCAAGATAAGGCCATGCTTGGGGTTTTATTTTTATTTTTGGTCTGACTTTCTTTGTACTGATGTAAAATCAGCTGGGGGATGGACAATGCAAATTAATTGTACCTTCTGTCTTATAAACCCTCCATATTTAACTCCTCAGTATTTTGTCAGTGAGATTTTTGAACAAAAACTGCTGCAAAAATGATCCTCAGAATTACATGTTTAATAAGCATAATAGTATTTATGCACAGTAAGTATGATTTAGGAATACATTTTTATACTACTTTATTACTGACTGCTGTAGACAACGGTCTGACTTTTATTTTAACAGAGTGCAAAGGTCAAACACTGACTGAGTCTGAGTCAGTCGTCATCAAACCAGGGAACAATCATAAACTGACCTGTACCTTCTCTGGGATTGATGTTGGAGATGCAGATATTTCATGGATAAGACAAGCTGAAGGGAAAGCTCTCGAGTGGATCTCACATATATCTGCTCCAAGTGGCAGCAGCAAATATTACTCTAAAACTGTTGAAGGACGATTCACCATCTCCAGAGACAACAGTAAAATGCAGGTGTATCTGCACATGACAACTCTGCAGACTGAAGACACTGCCGTTTATTACTGTGCCCGAAAAACACAGTAAC
>NW_015539896.1:8390-8641 GCF_001515605.1 Sinocyclocheilus anshuiensis | reverse complement strand
AGTGTCAATGTTACTTAAACTTTTGAAAGACTTGTGCTATAAAACAAAAGTCTCAGTCAGTGTTTGTGTCCAGCTGCAGTGAAGCTAAATATTTTACTCTGCAGTTCACAGTTTCGGTGTGATGATGGAAGTGTTACTGCATTTAGTTCCGCTGTTGATCATTTCATGTGAATTTTTTTCTTTTTTTTCTGAATTGTTGAGGACATCCCACTGTTCTATATCATCTAACATGATTTGTTGCAGCTGTTAGT
>NW_015539896.1:6539-8066 GCF_001515605.1 Sinocyclocheilus anshuiensis | reverse complement strand
CAAACCTACCACTAAAATTATAGACTGATAATTTCTTTGTCAGTGGGCAAACGTGCAAAATCTGCAGGGGATCAAATCATTTTTTTTTCCTATGTAGGAAGAAATGCAGGACAAATGAGTAGTAGTACAGAAACACTTCAGCTACTATTAACTACTCTGGAAACAAGAATAACTAATCATTAAGTAATAACGAATTTAGGTTTTAGACTGAGTTGTTATTCTTATTAGATAATCAATAATTACTGAATGAGATTAAACTCATTAAGAACTAATTCATAACTACGACAAATTATAAAGAATTACCAGTTAATTACTAACCACATTATTAATACACATCTGCTTATGATGCTGGCAGCTACTGGTATTGATATTAAGATTTCATAAGAATAATAACCTGAAAACTTACCAATTTAGTTCTTTTGCTTTTTGGTTAATCATAAGAAAACATCAGAACATTTTTTGTGGCTAATATTTTAGTGGCTTTAATTTGAGTATTCAAAGAGTATTACAAGATCAGTGCCATGATAATGGATGCATATAAATAAATGTATACCTCTTTAACCCTCTGGTATTGTTCATTTGGGAGTCACACTTGTGTTGTTCGCGGTCCGGACATCTGAAATTTAACTCTTTTTTTTTTTTATAATAATGTAATAGATTTTTGTTCAATAATATTTGTTTCTTTTTTCTTTTTAAAGAATTGCATGGCACTAATTAAAATTTATGCAATAATTATGATTAATTTGTCCTATTGAAAATAATACAAAAAAATTGTTCCCAAATATTTTCTATTACTTTTCAACTATGGCAGTATTTCATGTTAAAATAGAGACAATTCCTTTAAAATCCAATTTTTGAAATCAGATTAGTACCATCTGGTTGGTGTACAAAGAGAACACCTTCTGCAATTCTACTAAGATTCCACTAGATTCCTATATAGGTCTATATATATGGCTTATAAATTCTCTAGTTGTTTTTAGACATAATTTATTTTCATTTTTATTTTAATTTTTTGTAGTTTTGGATTTGGATACATATTTAGACATTCTCAAAGAAAACATTTAGTAAAGGTTTAGATTTTTTTGTTTTTTATTTGAAATGTTGGTTTGAAATGTCAGTTTTTGCATTATTTTTACTACAGTCAAACATGAACACAGAGAAAGACATCAAAGTTAAAAATGAACAGAATTTATTCATCCACGCTTTATCAGAGATTATTCAGTCTGATTTCAACCTCTTATCTGAGTTTTCTGGCTCAATTTTGCCATATTATTACAACCACCCCAGTTCATTTGTGTGTATAACAGTGTGTTGTGTGTGTGTGTGTGTGTGTAAATGAGTGTGTGTCTGTTTTGTACTCTTGATGTTTTAGAGTGTAACCCCTTCCTTGGTGTCTTTGTTTTTACTGCATTGTGGCTGAATTATTGATTTTATGTCACGTATTAGCAGAAACATGCTTTGTGTAACAGTCACACTAGTTCATATCTATGTATGTGTGTGTGTGTGGGGGGGGGGGGGGGGGAGTTT
>NW_015539896.1:2408-6508 GCF_001515605.1 Sinocyclocheilus anshuiensis | reverse complement strand
AAGAGCTCAGCTCAGTCAGTGCAGGGCAGATTCACAGCATCTAAGGACAGCTCTAATCTCTATCTGCATATGAATCAGCTGAAGACTGAAGACACTGCAGTGTATTACTGTGCAAGAGACACAGTGGAAACACAAATACAGGCAGCTGTTCAAAAACTCATCGTGAGAAATGAGGTCATGTTTGAGTTACGCAAGCTCTAAAGTAACATAAGGCCCATCTGAGGTGTTTTAAATGTACTAAATGCAAAAAAATTTCATTAAAATTTAATTCCTATAAACAATAATTACTCTTTTCACACTTGGTTTCCAGTAAATCTGTACAGACTAGTCTGTTTGCTACAGTATGTTTCAGTATGAAGTATAATCTTTACAATTTTTAATATTCAGTATTTTAAATGTCTCTTATAGAATTAACAAACTAGGTATTTTTATAATAGAATTTCTACGTCATAACTTCATTATGCAATATGATGCAACAAGTGTTGCTTCCTTCCTTCCTTTCTGAGTTAGCAACTGATTGCTGAAACCGACTGAACAATGCTGGTGAATGTCCATAAACAATTCATCTTTCAACCAACCTCAGGCCCCACTTTGCCACATTGGGTCAATATTAAAAAAACACACATTGAAAGACATTATAGAACAAAAGCGGGGACGTGTAAAGTTCCTCTGGAGAAGGGGCTCAAATGTAAAAAAAGGGGCATATATATATATATAATTCTAAAATTCTACAGGCCCCACTTTGCCACATTGGGTCAATATTAAAAAAACACACATTGAAAGACATTATAGAACAAAAGCGGGGACGTGTAAAGTTCCTCGGGAGAAGGGGCTCAAATGTAAAAAAAAGGGGCATATATATATAATTCTAAAATTCTAAAGACATTTGCAAGTTCTTAAGCTTACACTTCACATAATAGGCCTGTTGGTGGCACTTGAGCTTCATTTAACCAACAATGATTGTGTCATCAAACGGTGTACCAATATGCAGTATGTACACACATGGTCAGAACTGTTGGTACCCTTCAAAGAGGCTGTGAAAATAAATCTGCATTGTTAATCCTTTTGATCTTTTATTACTTAAAAATCACAAAAATCTAACCTTTCATTGGAGAATAAAAATTTAAAAAAGTGACTGACCTTAAAAACAACACAAAAATGGGTCACTGGGCACAAAACCAAGCTTCTGCTATGGCCATTCCAGTTCCCTGACCTGAACCTTATAGAAAATGAGTGTGGTGAACTGAAGAGGAGAAGCACCATCATGGAGCTGGGAATCTGAAGGGTCTGGAGAGATTCTGGATGAACGAATGGTCTCTGATCTCTTGTCTGGTGCTCTCTAACCTCACCAGGCATTATAGGAGAAAACACCTATACTATTTTGGCAAATGGAGGTTTCAAAAAGTATTGAATAAAAGGGTACCGTTAATTGTGTCCAATGTGTATTAGAGAAAAACATTTATTTCATAATGATATTTTCCCCCATTTTAAATTCTTATTCTCCAATGAAAGGTTAGATTTTTGTGATTTTTTTTAAATAAAAGATTAAAAGGATTAACAATGCAGATTTATTTTCACAGCGTTCTTTGATCATATTTACCAAGGGTACCAACAATTCTGACCACGTGTGTAAATAGGAGTTAATTAAACACTACTTACAATTAATGCGACAACTTCTATTTTAGCAGGTTTGTTGAAAAACAAACAAACAGAAAACACCAGTGGATATGTAGTTTTCAACCGATTTATGAATAAGATCAGGAAGATACCGCTCCACTTCACATTATCCAATGAATTTGAACTTGTTTAAGACACACACAATCCATAGCAATGCAATGACAACGATGACTCAGACTGACAGATATAAGTAAAAATACACAGGTATTTTTTCAGAGATTTGAATCCTTTGTTACTGTTTTGTACACATTGTCATATTAATTATAATTCAAATGCATTACGTTTTATTGACCACAATATTATTGTAGATAATTGTTGAGAGAGGGCACTTTCAGAGGCGTAGCAATGGGGCAGGCAAATGCCTGGGGCCCCGCATTTTAAGGGGGCCCCCGATGGCCGACCATTTAAACCAACAGGAATGTTAATTCTAATAGCTATAACACGCAGCGACATCCCTCCATCCCCCCTATAGGGCACCCTATCTCGATACACTGGTTATGCTTTTGCTGCCTCGGCCGCCTTTTTCAAACAGGTGCAGCGCGTCCTCGCGGTGCTGTAGATTAGAACATGTATGATCTGGAGCGGAGCAGAACGCGGGACCCGAGCGTTTTTAATCCTTAAAACTTGACATACTTAGTCGAGCCAGGCTCCATCGCGGTGACACGGCGGGATTTTATACGTTCCCATAACAATGTAGAGTGACCGAATCGAAAGGGAACGCTCTCGGTTACTCAAGTAACCTTGGTTCCCTGAGATGAGGGAACGATACATTGCTCTTATTGCCATGTCACCTAGCTCAGGATCTTACAATGCCAAGTTGCTTCTGAAGATTCTGAATAGATGACGTACAAGCGCTGCTTTATATAGAGTGGGAGACCCTCATATTTCGCGCGCTTGAACGCCATTGGCCAGTTTCACTAGCGTGATTCAATAAGGCTTCAGTAGTATTTGGAGAAAAGGGTAATTCAGACCTGAGCTGTGTTTAACAAGAGTGCCAATATCATTGCCGCTCTCATTACGGTTCCGTATGTGAAACTTGACATACTTAGTCGAGCCAGGCTCCATCGCTGTGACACGGCGGGATTTTATACGTTCCCATAGCAATGTAGAGTGACCGAATCGAAAGGGAACGCTCTCGGTTACTCAAGTAACCTTGGTTCCCTGAGATGAGGGAACGATACATTGCTCTTATTGCCATGTCACCTAGCTCAGGATCTTACAATGCCAAGTTGCTTCTGAAGATTCTGAATAGATGACGTACAAGCGCTGCTTTATATAGAGTGGGAGCCCCTCATATTTCGCGCACTTGAACGCCATTGGCCAGTTTCACTGGCGTGATTCAATAAGGCTTCAGTAGTATTTGGAGAAAAGGGTAATTCCCTTATAAATAACATGTTCTCTGTTATAGGTTAGAACATGTATGATCTGGAGCAGAGCAGAACGCGGGACCAGAGCGGAAACAGGACAACGGTAAGCATAGGCACCAATTTATGTTTCTGCCCACACTCTATTCCACTCCAAACCAAATAAAACATTTTATTCATCGTTGTTTCCATGAGCAAATGAGGTTGTCATGCAACAGCTGTGCCTTGAATATTTTAACATTCACAATTTTTACAGCCTAATTAATTAAAAATTATAAATATATTTTTGTCCGTTCGATATTGAGCTTGAATTCATTAGGCTACAAAAGATATTATTCGTGTCTCGCGAATTAAGAGAAACGCACAGACTACAAATACACAACTAAACAAAACATTCTTTTCATGAGCTTCGCTGCAACTTGTTCACTTGCTGATATACATAAAATAATTCAATAAATAGGCCTACCTATTTAGAATAGGCACTTAATTAAAATAACTATTAGGCTAAATAATAAAATAACGAGAATTCACTGACCAATATCAGCTTGAAGTACAATTGAAAGGTACTCTGTTATTTCATCAGTCAGTCATGGAAGCCTGGTGGTTGATGGGCTTCTGGCAACATTAATTCCAGGAGAGAAGACAATTATATAGATTTGAGTGCACAGGTTTGAGCGTGCACATCTGAGTAAGAGAGAGCGCGCATCCTGTTTTGTGCATTATATACAACATCAACATCAACTCTGCAAAGGATGCATCTGAGTAAGAGAGAGCGCGCATCCTGTTTTGTGCATTATATACTGTTAGATGATAGACTGTTAGACCCCACTTCATGTAGGTACGCCTCTGGGCACTTTTAGTTAATTTTGGAAAAAGGGAAAGGGCTTGAGCCCCAAACCCCCCACCCCCTATTTTCTCATTAAACTATAAGTGAAGATTTTTTTCTTTGTCTACTGTACACTCTTAAAAATAAAGGTGCTTCACGATGCCATAGAATAACCTTTTTTGTCTAAATGGTTCCATAAAGAACCTTTAACATCTGAAGAACCTTTCTGTTTC
>NW_015539896.1:1838-2228 GCF_001515605.1 Sinocyclocheilus anshuiensis | reverse complement strand
AAAATGGTTCTTCTATGGCATCGCTTGAAGAACCTTTTGAAGCACCTTTATTTTTAAGAGTGTAGTAACACTCAGATGCAAGTGATTTTGTGGGAAGGGTCAACGTCTCCCAGACTCCTCAAAGACTTTGTTATAAGCTGAACTTTCAGTCACTGTGTGTGTCCAGTGACTAAAACAACTGCAGTGTAACCTATCACTATTTTACTGTTGTAAGGGAAACAGGTCAATTCAGCTCAAAGGGAATCATTTAAGATTTTAAAGGGAATTTGGACAGAATCACTGTTTTACGGCTGATCACTGAGACGGCCAACGATTCATTGAACGGGCCGTATAACATCAACTCTGCAATGGATATTTATATCCAAAATATAGTGAAAACACTATTAATTA
>NW_015539896.1:1040-1466 GCF_001515605.1 Sinocyclocheilus anshuiensis | reverse complement strand
CGTAATTAACCCTCGCATTGAGTTCCTCAATGAGGTTAAAATTTATATTAAATGCACCAGTTCAGATAGAATCTGGAGGTACTTGCGTTGCCTGTGTACGGGGGTTCCCTTTGTTGTCCTCCTTGCAGAAAAGGGGGTTTCCCGTGTTTGCTGATTGGCTGGAAGTTCGGTCTTGGGAAGCCAGTGGTTGGGCGTTGGCTGGCGACGCGGAGTTGTGGGCTGGGTGAAGTTTTAGACGGCACTCGAGGTCGGACTCGGAGACACGGCATTACCTAATGCCTAATGTAAAGGTACATGAAACTCTCAACGGAAAAGAAAAGAAACTAAAGTAAAGAAATAGAAGTAAAGTTTGACGAGACTAGGTGGCGTTTCTCCTCATGGTTTTGGAGGAGCTGGCGTGTAAGCCAGAGCACGCTCAAAAAGCTA
>NW_015539896.1:228-784 GCF_001515605.1 Sinocyclocheilus anshuiensis | reverse complement strand
GGAAATAATTAGTTTAAGAGAATGAAAATGTGAAATCCCAAGTTTACAGCAATATGTGCAATTGCATAGATCTGAACAACCATCAATCACGTAATTAACCCTCGCATTGAGTTCCTCAATGAGGTTAAAATTTATATTAAATGCACCAGTTCAGATAGAATCTGGAGGTACTTGCGTTGCCTGTGTACGGGGGTTCCCTTTGTTGTCCTCCTTGCAGAAAAGGGGGTTTCCCGTGTTTGCTGATTGGCTGGAAGTTCGGTCTTGGGAAGCCAGTGGTTGGGCGTTGGCTGGCGACGCGGAGTTGTGGGCTGGGTGAAGTTTTAGACGGCACTCGAGGTCGGACTCGGAGACACGGCATTACCTAATGCCTAATGTAAAGGTACATGAAACTCTCAACGGAAAAGAAAAGAAACTAAAGTAAAGAAATAGAAGTAAAGTTTGACGAGACTAGGAGGCGTTTCTCCTCATGGTTTTGGAGGAGCTGGTGGGTAAGCCAGAGCATGCTCAAAAAGCTAAAGAAGCATGATTAAAAAGCATAGCTCAAAGCTATGACTAA
>NW_015539896.1:0-152 GCF_001515605.1 Sinocyclocheilus anshuiensis | reverse complement strand
GTCCTGAGTATTTAAACTGGGCTTTTGGACACATCCCAAATGGTGCCTTGACCAATTAGATATCGTCTTTGCTCTGGGTGTTGTATATTTCTCCTCCCAATACATAACTCAAATGTTATCTCATCAGTCACATGGTCCGAGTTTTCCCGCTC
>NW_015539895.1:1366463-1384359 GCF_001515605.1 Sinocyclocheilus anshuiensis | reverse complement strand
TATATATATATATATATATAAAACAAAAGTCGCGTTCGCTTGGAGGTAACCATACTAAAAGTACAACAGTACGTACGTCGCTCCAGCGCTTTAAGTACAATGACAAAAGTGTTATTGTCTGTTAGATTTTCTCGTCACATATAAAATCACAATTTACAGTCTTTAGCCCCTTTCACACATACAGTCTTTACTGGTAAATTACCGTTCAGAGATCAGTGAACAGGATCTTTTCAAAAATACTGGTAAATTCGTTCCGGTAATTTACCGGTATGAGAAGTTGTAACATTACCAGTAAATTACCGGTAATGCGCTCTGTGGGAAGTATGAACGCAGAATGAGATTACCGGTGTGAGCACGTACAAGTTCAGAACGCGCTGACGTAAGACGTCTACTTTGGGCCAATCATAACTTTCTGATGCAGATGATGCAATCATCCCTGCGCTGTAGTTCAGTTTGAATTTGTCTAATGCAATGTGTCTGGGCCAAAAGCACTGCATGAATATGAATGTTTGACACAAAAATTAAAACATCAACAAAAACACTGACCGCGTTTCCCCCTCCATGTTTACAAACACAACGCCTGGATGCACAGGCGTTTAGAGGTCACTTCCATTTAATGATGTCACAGAATTTACTGGTATTTTGAAACTGACAGAATGGTGCTTTCCAAAAAGACAGAACGTCACAGTGATTTCCGGTTCCGGTAATTTTACAGCAATTTACTGTGTGTGAAAGGGGCTTTTATTAAGTCTATGAGACAATTAAGGGTTGGCTAACTTTGCTTGACCCACCAAAGAACAAAAAATTTAAAATAAAAATAAATAAATATATCCTACTAAAAACAAGTCCCAGAAAAAAAGTAAAGTCTTTGTATAATTCGCACACTGACGTCATTGAGCCATGATTACTTTTACAAAATAGACTGATGATCCCAATAGGTTCTAAAAACAGTTTCACATCTGCAGCCTACTAGACAGTAGTGCAAGAATGAAATAAATAATAGGAAAGGGAGACACGCGCGCGCAGAGAGAGCGAGAGAGAGAAAGAGAGAGAGAGAGAGAGAGAATCACAACAGTTGGCAGCATGAGTGCTTGTCTCAAAGATGCCTCAGAGGTCTTTCTTACTTGAGTCACGTCTGTCTCCACCTGCGAGCACCAGAGGAGTGACGCTCATTTCATATGTGTGAAGATCAAACCTGTCACTGTCACTTCGGGCCGGTGAGCAGAGGTGAGGTGAGCGCAACCGCTGCGCTTTCCTCACACCGATCAAGATTTTTCAAGTGTGTGAGCCAGTTCTTACAGGACTATGAAGACCACTCGAAAATGCCGTGCTCTGCTGTCTGTGGGGTTAAATCTTCTGGCAGTCTTATTCTCAACGACGGCGTTCATCACGACCTACTGGTGCGAAGGGACTCAGAGGGTCCCCAAACCCAACTGCAGTAAGGAAAGACGGCATCATTGTATTGACTATGGGGTGAACGAGACAGACCCGAGTAAAGTTCACTATAGCTGGGAAACTGGTGACGACCGATTTCTCTTTAGGCATTTTCACACGGGGATCTGGTACTCTTGTGAGGAGAATATCCATGGAGGAGGTGAGAGTTCGTTAAGTCCGTTACATTTAAAATTTCAAAGCCAAGTCATTCAGTGAGGCTGGGTGGTTTTTATTGCTTATTTGTCTGAAACTGGCTGTTTTTTGGCTGTTTATGTCTCAAACTTTGATATAACATTCCCATATTTGTCCTCTACATTTTGAAATGAATCCCTAAACGGTGTAAATTAATGTCAAAGAGTGCTGTTATTACGTGCTATCTACCTCACTCTCTACATGGGCTTTTTTGATTTACATTTGAAAACGTACTAATAAACAGCTAATATGCTAGTAACATGCATGCTAATAGCAACAAGTTGATAGAATTGGTCCCTAAAGTGTTACCGAAACATTTTAATTTATAATATGTACAGTATAGTAAAAAAAAATAATAAATAAACATATAGCAACTTTAAAAACATAACAGTGTGTTTGTGTTAGTCACTTAAATGTGGCCGATATACACATTTGTGTTGTCTTTGTGGGTCCAGTATGTGGGAAAGTGTTACAACCCTTCCCTTCAGTTCATTTTTAGAGTTTTAGACATGCAGGTGAAAAGCTTGTGCATTATTAAACAAGTTAAACAAAAGAACCTGCTTATTTAGATGATATCTGTCAATTAATGTCCATTAACATTCAGTAAAATTATTAAATTATATATAATTAAATTATATAGGGTGTTCTTGCACTGTGGGGAAAACTTCAACAGGTCGTGTGTAAAGCAGTGTGAATGTTTTGCGCAATAGATTTGAGGGGTTGTGTGCCAGCAGCTTTGGAAACATCTGTCAGGATTTACTTACTCTCATTGGGCCTCATTCATGAAACATTCGTAAATATTGGAGTAAATTCTGAGTAATTTGCGCGTAAAACGGACCTTCCCGAAAACTCTCCTCCGAATTCACAAACACTTCGTACACATCAGATCTGATAGTTAAACATGTGTATGTTAATGAACTTGCGCGCTCATTCACAATTAGCATAATCCCCGCCTATGAATTACAGCTACGTAAATTGCGTGTCCAGAAACGCAGTGGAATATTCTGGTCTACTCTCTCAGGTTTGACTCCAGTTTGACGGCTTGGGCCGAATATCCTTAAACACACCCCTCCAACAGTTAGATTGCTATGAGTGAGAGACAGAGAGGAGGAGCGTGCCCATGCCCTCTATTCAATATTCCGTTTCAGATGGAAATACGTCACTACACTGAAATAAAGTCGGCAGCAACTTCCGGTTCACGCGGACTTTAAAACGGCCAGCTGGTGGTGCTGGACGCTTTGGTGGCACAGCGTTTTTCTAGCTGAGCCTGAGAGACGCTTTGGTTGCTATGATTTGAAATATCCACGGCAGTAACATATTACTAGTATCTCATTTTAAGAATATTACTGAATATAAAAATTCAGTAACCAGCAATATGAACTTCTCTATTGTTGTTCAGTTGTTGTACAAGTAGGATGATTGGTCGGTGTAGTATTTGTCCCGCCCCTCCTCCATTGATTGGACGGCTGGGTAAAAAGTGAAAGTGACAAGCAAACTCCCAGCTACCAAAAAAAAAAAAAACGGGGCAAACGACCTTGTAAAATATTATGATGGCAGTGCATCAAAATTCAGTGTCATCAGTTTGCCAAAAAGAACACAGAACGTTTTACGCACCATTTACACATGGTAGGGAGCAGGTGTAAATTTCTTTCATACCAACTAACATTTTGAAAATACGAACACTTTCATGAATCCAAAAATTTACGTCAGAACGGCTTTACGAACGATTTACACAAAAATTCGTTCTGCTCGTGTTTCATGAATGAGGCCCATTGAGTTTTGAGGAAGTTGGTAAAGGCACCATTAGATAACCACATTCCCCATGGAACACAGTGAAATAAGCAGATCTTGGATAGCCTCATATTTTCAAAGGATGCGCTCTTTAAAATGTTTTTTTTCTAATCAGACGGGTAAGTTTAGTCACAAATTCTATGCTAGATCATTGTGAATTATTGGTTAGTGAACATACATCAAGATTATCCTGCAAAAGGAATAGAATATGAAAGGAAAATATCGCTGTGTCTTTTGCTTCTTGTTTAATTAAATCGGTTTTCAGAATAATCACAGACTTACTGACATAATGTCTTCAATACGCAGACATAAACAGAAAGTTTAGTATTGTATTCAATTTAATCTAACAGACTTTGTAAAAGGGAGCGAGAAGGTCAGTGTGTGTTACACTGATGAGGATTAAGTTATGTGACTTAATGAGTTTTTTTTCTATTTTGGTAAGCATTGCTGTTGACATTCTCTTCTATCTAGTGATCAGTGGGATTTATGATTAATCTGAGAACGGTGTTAGACAAGCTTTGTGCTGAAAGCTCATCACACATCCACACAATCTTCGTGTAATGATTTATTATCATCATTAACATAATATTCTAAACCTATAACATTTGCGCATGCAATGTCATCTTACAGACTTATCGGGGCATGAGTAGAAGAAATCAAGAAAGTAAACCAAAGTCAAGATGGTTTTGACAGCTGGTCAGTTGTCAGTTGCTTTTGTCAAGTCAAGTCAAGTCAAGTCACCTTTATTTATATAGCGCTTTTAACAATACAGATTGTGTCAAAGCAACTGAACAGCATTAATTAGGAAAATAGTGTCAATAATGCAAAATGACAATAGTAAACACAAATTTTTCAGTTAAAGACAGTTCATCATTGAATTCAGTGATGTCAACATCCAGCTCAGTTTAAATAGTATCTTTGCAATCAAGTCAACGGTATCGCTGGAAATGAAGTGTCCCCAACTAAGCAAGCCAGAGGCGACAGCGGCAAGGAACCAAAACTCCATCGGTGACAGAATGGAGAAAAAACCTTGGGAGAAACCAGGCTCAGTCGGGGGGCCAGTTCTCCTCTGACCAGACGAACCAGCAGTACGGAAAAATCAATTTAAGACGTAATAAAACAGACGATGAACACTATTAACAGCAATTATTATATGATGCAATCAAACTTATAGCAAAATGTGGTAGTTCTGTATGTTGTTTCAGGGTTGGCATCATCTGAGGTCCTCTGAGGGGTTGGCATCATCTCTTCTCAGGTGTTCTGGATCCAGACTGAAGCTTGTGTAAATCCTAGTTACCACGGGATGTCAATTGACAATTTTGTCAATTCTCTTAACATCTTGGTGATGTTTTGAACCCCTTTCATGTGTAAATATAGAAGCAGCTTAACTGCCTATACTGCAGAGCCATCAATAACTGCAAAGATTTATAAAGTGACTAAAATGTCCAAGAATTTGACTGATAGTTCCGGTGGTGGAGTGGCACAGCCAAATTCATAGCGAGCATGAAAACATAGCGTGCTAATTAATAAATCATACTTAAAGATCTCTTCTCTTTGCCCATTGTCTGATCACAGTACCACATAATAATGCTAATGGCCATCAAATCATCCACTTTCATTACCAATGCAATTACCCTCCACCAACCTCAGATAGCAGATTAAACTCATTAGAGGTCAATCAAAAGTCAGGGGTCTTTATTCCTATGGAATATTGGAAGAACAGGAATGAATTGAATGCAGATGATTACAGCTTTTAAATCCATAATGAATGAGTCAGCCCATGTCATTCTGATTCCCACTGGGTAGGCATTGGAAAATGAAATGCTTATTCTTCTTAATATGTATGTGATACAATTGCATCACATTGTGCCTAAGATAGTATTCACATGTTCTAGTCTACTAATAATAAAATTATAATAAAAAAAAAAACTTTTTAAAGGAGTATTTATCAGAAATATTATTTACCAGAATTTATTAAGGAGAAAAATGTAAATCTGCAGTATTTCTGAAAAAAAAGAAAAAAATTTAATTATAATTATAGTTTAAATTTATAGTTATAGATTTTTTTTAAATAAAATAAATTAATTGGAGATGCTTTTGATTGAAAATTTAATTTAACCATTAAAACAGAGTATAGAAAAATGAAAATGAAAAAAAAAAAAACCTGAAATTGGAAATAAAACGGATTTCATAGGGCCCTATAATTATAATCAATTTTTTGTGGTAATAAAAATAGATGTAAGTGAACAATATCCTTTAAAATTACTTAAAATACATATATAATCGCAATGAGGAAATAATAATTAGTTCAAATAAAGTATCAAAAGCAAGAAATCATATGGTTTTATTGAACAAAACTGTTAAAATACATAATGTATTATAAACAATAGAGCTAATGTACATTACGCATTACAACAAAGGCCTGCAGAGGGCGCCAACGGCCTGATGATTATTTTTACACATTTGTGTCCGATCTAATACTTGTTTAATATTGACCAAGCATCATTCATTCAAATGTCCACTTAATCTTTAATATTTGGCCATTTCTTTAGGACAGAAATGCTATAGCCACTGTAATCAAAAAATATGTGGACATCAAAACGTGTAAACTCAGAGTGAGGGTTTGAGCTTTTATTTTGAAACCACTATGTATTCGCCTGTGTTTGTGTAGATTTATAAATTATTTACCTTACACATCTGATGAAATGGCGCATGTTGCGTTCCCAGATGAACGTTATAATAAACCCAAACTCACAACAACATGCAGAGATGGGGTTTGAGACGCTCTACACATGTAAATGATAACAGTTCCCGTGGAACTACTGTGAACAGAGCCGCTGTGTGACGCATGTACTTAACCTACACGCATGTAAATAATTAAAGCGCATATACTGTATTAGAACTGCATCGAATATAATTAAATTGTAGCGCTTGTGAATTCACAATTATGCTTAATTATGATTTTTAAATGGGTTTAATATATCATGCAGCCTTGGGATCAGTCTAATAATGTGTTTTATGGATTCTCATCCATGAAATGCGCCACTTCCGGTATTTTGCCGGTGTTGTGCCGAATTCTGCACCCCTGCCAGATTATGCACCCCCTCATTGAAGTCGCTACCTGATTGCCTAATCCTAACCCCTCCCCCACACCTACTCCTAAACCTACCAATACTAGGGGGTGCATAATCTGGCAGGGTGCAAATTTCGGCACTACACCGGTTAGTCTACGCAAGCAAAATGAAGTCGAGGATTTAAAAAAATCGAATAGTCGAATAAAATCGACGAATCGCGACAGCCCTAATAGTATTCAAATGGTAAAAGCATATAGATTCATAGACTGCGCATAGCTTTCTTGAATAACTTTGAAATGGCAGCTTTTCTTTTTAAGATTTAAGAATAGATTTCTTTTTTAAGAATAGCTCTATTTTCATGTGTGTGTGACCAGTTTACAAATGAGTCTGTATCCAAAAAAGGGACTAAAATGATGAATCATTGTAGACATTCCATGTTATTGATATAAATGAAATGATTACCACAAGTGCCTCACGTAAATGGTGAAATAAAGCCCACTAGAAATTAAATTACTCATTCTTGCATCACTGGCCGTTTTTGGAATCGGTTAATGTATTTCTCCTGGTGCAGTGAGATTCCTTATTCAAATTGAGGAGAGGTTACCACAGGCCACTTATCTGCCTGGCAGAAGGATTAAACTCCCTCTAGGGACCTTATTTACTGAGGAACAAAAGCTCAGGGGAGATGTAATGAGAAAAGAAGTGCACTTAGAAGGTCCAGAATATGAAATCCAGAATATGACTCCCTGTCATGTTCAGTGGCAACCTAATGTGTGATCAGTCACAGTCTAAACTACTTTCTTTACTTCTGCTGTCACTACAGGGTAGGTTTCTGTAAGGACCCACAAGTGGCATATCCTTTCTTTTGATTTCACTGATTGAACCTTCAAAAATCGAATTCTTCCTGGCTGTTTGGCAGTGCAATTTATCGGCATTCATTTGAACTGCTTTTGTACTTTAGCCAAGTTTTTAAATGCTACTTTGAATCTTGATTTCCTAAGGTAATAAAACATTGAAAAGCGTGTGGGATCTGTAATGTAGACAATGCAGTACATAAAGTTTTGTTGAGTCTGACAAGCCTGGAATTATGAGTGTTGTGTCTGCAGACTTACACAGTAGTGCCAATATATTTATTAAATTATTTGAACTGGGCCACATTGTAAGAGAACTTTGAGCCACAAATAGACACAAAAGGAAATGGAAATATGACAATCCCAATATTTCCACATGAAATAGTTTGAAATGTTTTCTGTGCATACTTTAATATGTTGTTGTCTTCACATTATCATGTTACTTTGGATCATCTCTCACTTCTATTTGACCTCTGTCCTTTAGGCAAAGCTAAGCATCTTCTTGTACCCCTCCACTGGCAAGATTATTATTAAAACTTGCAGTTGCAGACTAAAGTTTTATGAAGAAATGGCCTTAAGTCTCAAATTATCCTCACCAGTTTAATTAAAATTCCTATTTGAGAGAATGCACCAAAAACTCTGTTCTAGCCCAAAGACACAGGACAATCTTTATTACAACAGTTATTTTGGTTTACTTGTTTTATCGAAGCAAGTACAGACTCTCTACAGATTTATATGATTGCAAGTGATTAGTTACAGGAAAATCATGCTGTATGCTATCAATTTAACATGACGTTAAGCAGTGAGTGTGAATAAATAAATATATTAATAAATAAATAAATAAGCGAGCGAGCGAGCGAGCGAGCGTGTGTGTGTGTGTGTGTATCACAATCAAAAACATCTGACAGACACTGAAATAACACAGAGGTTAACACTAAGAAACACCACAGTGCGACCATTTCAGCCGCATTTGCAACTACGGAGCCATGGCATGCATGCAGGGAAAAAATTGTAGGCTAAATCGTGCGCACGATTTACTATTTTGTTCCCTCGATTTATAAATTGTGCTCACGATTTACTAATTTGTTCCCTCGATTTGCTAAATCGTGCACACGATTTATAAATCGAGAGAAAGAATTAGTAAATTGTGCACACGATTTAGCAAATCGAGGGAACGAAATAGTAATCGTGTGCACGTTTTAGTACATCGAGGGAACAAATTAGTAAATCGTGTACACGATTTATTTATTTTTTCTTGCATGTCATGTGCGGGGCTCCGTATGCGACTGAAAACTGGGTACTGCAAACGACTATGAAAAAATATTTAGGAGCACCAGTGCGACTGACCCGATCAGCATGTTTGCTCTCAGGGGAGCTTCAAAGGTTTGTGCTTGCAACGTGTTTTTGCAGCGGTGAGTAATGTATCACAGACATGATATCTCTTGATTCCTTGAACGCAATGTTAATCAGAATCCACTCACTGCTCAAAACACCAGAGTTTTGTTCAGTGCTGAGTTATGCAAGTTCACGAATCCTCTCATTATAACAAAGGAAGTGTGTAGACACGATGTAAATATAAGATTCATTGTGCAGTGGAGAGAGTTTTGTTTATTATATGGAACTTTATGAGATCGCGATGAATTAAGGTGAGTTACAGCTTTTAAAGATTATAAGGGAGTTTGTAAATGTGATATTGATTTAATACAGTTCAATAAACAAGAAGTTAATATTAATTGACTTACATTGTCTGACTACAACACTATTGCCTGATTTTGCTCTAGTCTAGTTTGTCAACGAACACAGTTCGTCAAAGTCACAGCTGAGCAGCTGCGCATCTCCAAACAAACACAGCCATGTTTCGTTTATGAATGAACGTGCATTTTTAAACGAATCTAGTGAGTAAATGATTCAATTACCCATTCATAAAGATTTGCCCTGCGTCCTAATGTTCATACTATCCATCCTAAAAAGTGTGGATCCGTGTGGATAATGGATAATATTGCCCTCAATCCATTGCGCTTTGGCAAATAATTCGGTTCAGATCTAATAACACAAATAATAAAAAGCGCTAAAAACAAACTGCAAACATTGCGGATGTGTGCGCCTGAGAGGTAAGTAGAGAGGTTTAGATAAAGGAGTTTGAGTTAATCAACAGTTAACCTGGTTAAAATATTTATTTACTATTATCTGTGATATATTTAATTGCAGATGATGTTACTATGCGACAGAGCAGTCCATTAAAGACGCAATTGTATGACGTGATAGTATGTCCCAAAGCTGGCCTACTCTTCTTCCTCACATTCAAAAGTGTGTACTTTTTCATCACCAAAAGAGTACATACTTTAAGGGCGTATTATAAGTAGGCACATTGGGACGCATCAAGTCACTTGCTTCATTCGTGAATGAACTAGCCGTTCCAACAAATCAATTGAATGAATGATTCGGTGATAAAAATGACTTGACGCCACCTACTGGCAGTTTTAATTTCATTTTTAAAGTATCATTTAATATTTCTATTATTAAATAGAAATAATATTTCTATTATTAAAGTAAATAATTTAATATTTTCATATTCAAATTTTTATATTTAAAACATTCATCTCAACATGAATTTATGAATTTAATTGCACTCATGCCACCTCTGAGCCTCATTAAACGTCTGTAAATGTACCTACATGCCACTTTTGTGTTCTTCTTTGCCACCTCTGAAAAGCAAATTAATTTTGTCAAAACTGATTTCATTTGAGCGGTAACTTATTCTTCCTATTCTATTGTTTTAATTAGAAATTTTGAAAAAGCTTATATTTTTTTTATTTGACACAGAAGATGTCACTTTTAATAAAGTTATAAAAAATGCCATTACAAAGGTAAAAAAAAAAGCCCCTGTAAATCACTTTGAGAAGTCAAATATCACCTTGTAATATTGATCAGAAGGTGCTCCTATTTTTTATTTTTTAATTGGGAGCACAAGTGCTCCTAAAAAGAAAAGTAAGTGTAGAGCCCTGTCTTTAAACAAAAACTGAAGTGATGGATTGATCCAAGGGGAAGCAGACTGCTAAAGCTGTCTTATCACTGGAAAACAGCACTGTAAAGATGAAGCTGAGCCCCCTGAATCTCAGTACACAAAAAGAGTTTGTAGAGCACAGATGTTAACTCTTCGGTCGTCTTGTGTCTTTCCAGGTGAGAAATGCAGGAGTTTTATTGATCTGGCCCCAGCATCTGAGAGAGGTGAGTAATGGCTGTCATTAGAGTGCCATTCAGGCTTGTCCGACAGCACACACCGAAACTTACAAATGACGGATCTCTTATGTCCGCCTTGGAGCATCCCTGCTTTATTATCTGATGCATGCTTTGTGGTACATTAGCTGATATATGCATGTTTGAGTGAATGTTCACATTCTGCAGGCCAATACAGGTTATGCACTTTAAGTATGGCAAGCTGTGATCATCACAGTGTGATAAAAAAATTGTATTAGAGTTGTGGTCTGTTAGGACATGTGGACATTTCTTGATCCTTTCCCCTTCTCCATCATTCCTTTTCTTCTTTCCACTATTCTATGAATAAAAAGGGTGTATAAAAAAAGACTGTGCTGCAATGTCACTCTTTAGTAGAGGGTGAGGGTATTTCTCCAGCAGCCACTTTTATGTGGCAGGGGTTCAATTATACAGATTTCAACGTTGTACACATTTAAACTGGGGCAACCTTTTTCATGCTTTTCAAATACCCTTTATGTATAATTTATACTATTATTCTTGTCCCAGGCCAAGACCTTTAATCTTAAAGTTTGAAAATCAATTATAAATGAGGTTTTAACTTCAAAGACAAAGGAAATATCCCTTGTGAATAGATTATTTTCAGTGCATAATTTCTAATCAGCCTAGTTACAAAAGTGTGGAAATATTTAGGAAAAATGACATTTCCTTCACAGAATGCTGTTAAACACAATACATAATATGAGAAAAACAAAAAAGACAATTCTAATGTGAAACTTGTGTGTCCACTGTTAACATACTTAAACGGTAAGAGAGTGAACATTGATAACTTAATGCGTTCCTTTACTAAAAATCATTTTAATGGCATGCTTTATTGCTGATGTTTTCTTTGCGGTGACAAAGCCTTCACAGGGGAAATATAATTTAGAATATTAATTTTTTTTTTCAGTTCAGGGGTCTACTGCATAATACATCTTGCCTTGAACAAATCTGGAGATAATACTCCGCAATCAAAAAGGAAAATGAATTTTGCTCGCAAATTACATCTGCTATAGTTTCAGGGGAGAACATTTGCAAGGCAAACTACACCATTCTCTGTTCTCTTTAGACCCCGGTTTTTATCTTTTAAGTCATGACTGATTCTCAAGGTCTCCAGTGATAATCACATTTGATACAAAGCTGCGGATATTTGTGGAATCAGCTGAAGAGTGATGGTGTTAGTGCATTTTGATTGAAGTGTTTTCAGATTCACCCCTCTATCTGAGTGTTGTCTTGTACAGAAGCTTGTCAAAAAATTGTTTGTGCAAACATTAGAATGAGAAATTTGATTTATGACTACCAAATATGCTCAGGTCAGGCCGACAGAAGATTTAGTGCTTCTATCTCTATCCTCTCAATGACACCACAGCTCAGACAATATCAAGCCCTCAAACAGTGCTTTTCTCTGGGACTGCCTCAAGGAGCCCCAGAGAAAATTGACACATTTGTTTATTGTTCGCATGTTTATAGTTGCCTCTGAAAAATGTTAGGCGGACTTTCAAAGGTGCCGCATTTTGTTTGAACTCTTGAAGACAAACACTCCAGACATTAATATTGCATAATGCCATCATATTTCAGGTTAAGATGCTTTAATCACTCACCACCTGCTTTTCTCTCAAAGTCTGTCATCTTTTATTCAACGCATGTGAGGGAATGCATTGGGAAACCCCAAATGAAGTCAAATTTCACAGTGGATAATGGGTAGCACAGGTGTTGCAGCAGCAGCTAGACTGTAAGGTAAACTCTGAATGTTCAAAGTAAGCAAAATAGTGTTATGTTCTCAAACCAAAACAGCCTCTATCTCTACAGAGTTCTCCTTTGAGAAAACTCTGGGGTGAATAGGAATTCTACGAATTAGGAGGAGCTGATTGCTGTTATGGAAACACCCTGGAGTCAGTCTGATGGATACAGTTAGATGTTTCCCTAATCTCTCAAAAATACGTTTATAAATAAAATTAAAGCTGCAAGCAGCGATGAAAGGGCCCTCGCACCTGGACTCACCGCCACCCGGTGGCTTTAGGAAAACAGCGAACGGTGGGCAATATGCTTTTAAAGTGGTAAATATAGGAAGAACATGTCAAAGTCATTTATACATGTGCCAGACTTCCTGCTGCCACCTGGTGGTGATATGACTATAGCTGAATATTGGCATGTAGATGTCTTCAAGCCAGGACTTTTATCAAAAATGTGAAGTTTGGTGCAGATTGAACATGGTATGTTTGAGTTAGTGTAAAGCATGACATATCCTGTTGCCAACAGGTGGTTTAAAACACAAGGGCAGCATTGCTTTTCAAATTGCAGCTAAAGAGAAAGTTGACTTCTAATAATTACTTAGGACTGTTTATGCATTCCTTTTTGGAGTATTCAACACCATTACAGAGTACAAATGCTTCTTTTTGCATTAAAATAAAAAAAACAACAATTTTGAATTGCAATAATATTTCACAATATTACTGTTTTTTTTTTACTGTGTTTTTGATCAAATAAATGCAGCCTTGGCAGTGGTGGTTCTACATTGAATTACACCCTGGGCGAGACCCCCTTCGAGCCCTGTTCTGTAACAGAAAGTCATTTTTTGATTTGAAACCCCATAACGTTTTGACAAAACGTCTGAGAAGTTGGTTTATGAAATACAATTTGAAAAGTAGTCCGATTTAAATTATAATTACACAGATTTGAAAATTCCATTGGCTAATTACAGGGCCTAACGTTAACCCAACTGATGGAAATAAATAATAACTGAACTTGTAACAGTTTTGTTGCAAAGCACAATATTATGGTGAAATTAGATCTCGTGTTTGTTGAGTTAAAACCGAATTATTGTTGTATAAGCATAGCAAGCATCATAGCAAAAAGGCTAACAAACTTAAGAGTTATACCCACCAATTAACATTAGCCCTTCATTCATGACATGGATACCGTAATAATCATACAGAGAGAACATAGTTGCATACCTTTATCTTTTGCTCGTTTCTCCTCTTCTTCTTTTCTTTTTTTTCTAAATTGGGCACCTGATGGCTTTGACCTTTTCCTGTCCATCTCTGTGTTTATTTGGCACTCGACAATCAACAGATTTCCCATCCCCCCAACACTGTCACTCACGACCAGAAGTCAAGACTAAACCAATTCACCTTGGTGACCACATAATCGTTTTGTATTACCTATTTTTATTAGCCATTTCACACAATTCAGAAAAACAAAAATGTGCAGGAACTATAGGCCTGTATTTATAATATTATGAATGAAATGTGCGTTATTTGGAAGAAAGTCGAGGTGTGACTGACTTTAGCCCACTAATTCCATTAGAGTATTGCTCTATACAGTGGATCCCCCGTTCCCCTCCACCCCCCGTCCGTTCCATTTGGGAGAGACCCAGAGGTGAACTGTACCCCGCGCCGCGCCCCGCTCCCCTTTCCTCTTCTCACACAGCTTCTGTGCACGGCACCTTCTCAGCAAGCAGGGGCGCCAATTTGCCAATTCCCCACACAGTGAAATGATAGATAATAGAAAACCGCTTCGCGGCGGCGTCGCAGAGGATTATTATTATTTATTTTTTTACTGCTCGTGCCGCCCCCCATGTATCATGAAAAAATACCGCCCCGGGCGGCTGCCCGGTTCGCCCGTGCCAAAAACCGCTACTGAGCCTTGGTGAGCATAAGAGACTACTTTCAAAAACACTTAAAAATCATACTGACCTCAAACGTTTGAACAGTATTGAACTCAAGCTGCACGAACTCCACAGGTTTGTGTAAAACCTGATGATCACGTTCTCCAGCATTATTTGAGCTGATCCAAAGAGCATCTTGTACATCTGACCATCTGTATAAAGAGTTACATGATCAATTTTACAAATGAGCTTATTTGATTAGTTGCCTAGAATTAGTGCATAATCTCAAATATTTATTAATTATAAGTCATATCATTTCACTGTTTAACATTTTTCATAATCCTAAAACCTTTATTTTCGGATTTAAATTTGATTTGTAATCTGTTCGTTTATGGAGCAGTAATTAGAGACGGATGCTCATATCTCTTAGTGACCTTACTGAACTCAAAACACCCATCTGTTCTTTGCCAACTGAACTCAGCATAAAGAAGAACGACTATGAAAAAATGTGTCCAATGCATGTCCGTTTTATATGCAGTGGGCGAGTTGTTAAATTCCCGCTCGAATCTGACAGTGTGAATAAAAACGACAGAGAGAATTATGGGGCAACAGCAGAGCACTTTGCTCACCAGTGTATGTGTGTATTGCAGGTGTCCTTTGGCTGTCAGTTGTGTCTGAGGTGCTATACATCATGCTGCTGGTCGTTGGCTTCAGTCTGATGTGTCTGGAGCTTTTTCACTCCAGTAACGTGATCGATGGACTCAAACTGAATGCCTTCGCCGCAGTCTTCACTGTGCTGTCAGGTAGGCCTCTACCTTTGTCCCCACCTCACGCTTAGAGAAACTAATTGTGCATTACTTCATTACATTCAACACCCATACAAAGACGCCTGTTTGGTCTCACCACAGTCACAAATGATGGTGACAATAGAAAGTTTTGGGCTTGTATAATTCATACAGCATCATCTGTGAATCCCTGCAGAATTTCAGCAATCATTCAAAATTGGTAATTTTCAAGTTAGTGATTCGGTAATAGTGCTAAAAGATCTCTTAATTGATATTACATATAATATTACATATAATTAATATATGTGTGTGTGTGAATATTTTACACTCTATTGTTATTACTAGAATAATACTTTATGAGCAGAATAACCTAAAACAAGCCTCTTGATATACAAATGTTAATTTTTGTTGTTAATGTTACTGTTTTATTAAGATTCAGTGGAATCCGTTAACTAGTAATTTCACATTCGAGACACACTGACTTGAGAACGAGATGATGTGGAGAAAACAGAGGTCTCCCCGGACTACATCTCTCTCCCTCTGCAATCTAGTGCATCGTGGGTAAACCTCAGCAGAAGTGAATTTCTGATTATTTGATTTGCTGAATACCCAATAGTCTTGCTCATTTGGGGTCTTAATGCTTTTTAATTCCAACTGCAGCCGAGAGAGAGAGAGTGAAATCACCCAACCAGAGATGAGCCTTCTCGTGGTTAGCTGACAGCAGTTAAACACAAGTTACGATAAAATTAAATAGGCTTTGAACTTTTCAAAGGAAGAAAATATTCCCATATCTTTAGTTGTAGACATCACAGGTTGTCAGTCTATTCAAACTACAAAATTTTTCCGCAAATGTATCCATCACTTGGAAAAAATTAGCCAGATTAGGCACATGCCAAAATGGACAGCTGCATGATAGCCCATAGGAAAAATTTATTGCTCAGTGGTTGCTTTTCCTAAGCTCAGGAGACTTAGATGAGATTCTCATATATCTCTCATTTTAGTACCAACAGCATTTCAGATGTTTCTCCACAAAATTCCTTAGGAGAAATAGAAGTAGAAACAAATGAGACATGAGAAATATTTGAGAAAAAAAAGAGTCAAAACTGAGAATGTGGTGGAAGAAACAGAGAATATCTCTTTATTGTCTTGCTGCAATCTCTATCAAGAATCCATTATAGGAATATTTTATTGCTCAGTGGTTGCTCTTTCTAACCTCAGGAGACGTAGTGGTGATTCTCATGTATTTCTCATTTGAGTCTCAACAGTGTCTCAGATGTTTCTCCTAAACAATCCTTAGGAGAAATAAAACTGAGACATGAGAAAGTTCTGAACGAAAGGAATCCAAAATGACAATGGGAGAGAAACATGGGAGATCTCTTTATTGTCTTGCTGTTATCTCTTGCAAGAGTCCATTACAAAAATGTTTTATTGCTCAGAGGTTGCTGTTGCTTTTTTATTGCAATGGGGTTTTTCACCTTTAATGGTCAGGACAGTAGGAGTAGAAACAGGAAACGATTGGACAAGTGAGAATTGAACAGGAGCAGGAAAGTACCATTAGCTGGGATTTGAACCCATGCTGCCTGAGTTGCAGTTGTGCTTCACATCGATGTGCTGCCCACAAGGCTATGGCTCTAACAGAGATTACACTTTTGAGATATCAGCTTTGTCTTAATATGTCTTCAGTTTTATTTTAGGAGAAATGTTAAACTTTTACTAATATTGCAAATACTAAAACTATTATTTAAATAGCATTAAACATTTCAGAATTTTTTATTTTATTTATCCTTTATTTTACCAGGATAGTCCCATTGAGATGCAAATCTCTTCTTCCAGGGAGTCCTGGCCAAAATGGCAGCACAAAAAGTTTCACAATAAAACAATTACAAACACATAAACAAACAAAGGTTTGCCCTATATTCAGATGATTACAAATCTGTGACAAAAACAAAACAAAAAAACAACAAGCATTTACTCATAGCAAGTACATGTTTCCTTTAGAGTAGACCATAAAAGTTTTTTTTTTAACAATTTAAAGAGGGGAGTGTTTCCAGCATAATAACACTCTGCAACTCGTTCCATAACGAGGGAGCAAAAAAAGAGAAGGCAGTTTTGCCAAGCTCTGAATATACTCTTGGAACATTTAAAAGTAATTTAGCAGAAGATCTAGTGCTGTAATTACATGTATAAAAGGATAAAAGACTGCAGATATAAATTGGTAATTTACCTAACAGTGCCTTAGCGATAAACAACAGCATGTGCACTTTCCTTCTTTGAAACAAAGAGGACCATCCCACCAATTCATACAATATACAATGATGAGTGCGTGAAGAAGCACTCGTCACAAAACGTAAAGCAGCATGGTATACATAGTCCAACTTTTTAAGTGAAGATAAACTTGCATGCATATAAATCACATCACCATAATCTAACACTGAGAGGAAACAACTTTGTATAATTCTCTTTCTCGCTTCAAAAAGAAAAAATTTCTTTAAGCAAAAAAGAAAACCCAATTTTAGTCTAAGCTTTTTTTTAAGTTTTTCAACATGTACATAAAATCCCAATTTGTCATCCAACCATATGCCCAAGTATTTATAACAACTTACTCTTTCAATAGATTTTCCTTGTAAAGTTGAAATAGGGTAGTCTGTTTCAGTGCGACAATGAGTGAAAAGCATGTATTTTGTTTTCTTTGAGTTTAAAACCAATTTTAAGTTGGACAATGACAGTTGCAGTAACTGAAAAGATTCTTGCAAGAGCTCTATGGCTTGATTCACCGAATGTGCTACTGTGTAAATAATTGTGTCATCAGCATATAAATGAATTCTAGCTGAGGTTATCCCACGACCAAGGTCATTAATATAAATAGAAAATAAAACTGGTGCTAAAATAGAACCCTGTGGAACACCTTTT
>NW_015539895.1:1356409-1356986 GCF_001515605.1 Sinocyclocheilus anshuiensis | reverse complement strand
ATAAAAGTTTTTTTTTTTTTTTTTAATTTAAAGAGGGGAGTGTTTCCAGCATAATAACACTCTGCAACTCGTTCCGTAATGAGGGAGCAAAAATAGAGAAGGGAGTTTTGCCAAGCTCTGAATATACTCTTGGAACATTTAAAAGTAATTTAGCAGAAGATCTAGTGCTGTAATTACATGTATAAAAGGATAAAAGACTGCAGATATAAATTGGTAATTTACCTAACAGTGCCTTAGCGAGCATGTGCACCATGTGCACTTTCCTTCTTTGAAACAAAGAGGACCATCCCACCAATTCATACAATATACAGCGTGAAGAACGTGAAGAAGCACTCGTCACAAAACGTAAAGCAGCATGGTATACATAGTCCAACTTTTTAAGTGAAGATAAACTTGCATGCATATAAATCACATCACCATAATCTAACACTGAGAGGAAACAACTTTGTATAATTCTCTTTCTCGCTTCAAAAGGAAAACATGTCTTTAAGCGAAAAAGAAAACCCAATTTTAGTCTAAGCCTTTTTAAAAGTTTTTCAATATGTACATCAAATCCCAATTTGTCATCCAACCATAT
>NW_015539895.1:1352676-1356348 GCF_001515605.1 Sinocyclocheilus anshuiensis | reverse complement strand
GAGTGAAAAGCATGTATTTTGTTTTCTTTGAGTTTAAAACCAATTTTAAGTTGGACAATGACAGTTGCAGTAACTGAAAAGATTCTTGCAAGAGCTCTATGGCTTGATTCACCGAATGTGCTACTGTGTAAATAATTGTGTCATCAGCATATAAATGAATTCTAGCTGAGGTTATCCCACGACCAAGGTCATTAATATAAATAGAAAATAAAACTGGTGCTAAAACAGAACCCTGTGGAACACCTTTTGTCATTTTTTGTTCATTTGAAAAACACATTTTCAACTGAGACACACTGAGTTATTTCTGATAAATAATTATTGAACCAATTTAGAGCCATTTCACTAAAACCTATACAACTTAGCCTCTGTAATAAAAGTTTATGATCTACAGAGTCAAATGCTTTAGAGAGATCTACAAATAATGCTGCACAATGCTGTTTCCTATCCAAACATTTAACAATATAAATTGTAACCAGCATAGCTGCTGTAATAGTAATATGACCTGATCTAAAGCCTGATTGAAATTAATTTAAAACTTTATTTTCAGTTAAGAACTGTTTCACTTGATCATTAACAAAAGATTCAAATACTTTTGCCAACACAGACAACCTACTAATTGGCCGATAGTTATCCAACACTGATGGGTCACCACCTTTTAACAAAGGGAGAACCTGTGCTGATTTCCATGCACGAGGAATTACATTTGAAGTTAAAATCAAGTTAAAAATAGAAGCGATGGGCTCTGTTATAAGATCTGCAGAAATTAAAAAAAATTAAGGTTCTATTTTATCAGACCCTGTTAATTTTTTATTATCCAAATTTGATAGAACTTTATGAACTTGTGTAGCTAAAATGGGAGTAAAACTAAACAGCTGAGTAGTACAACATGAAGTAACTTCCACGTTTTCTTGTTCCCTTAAATTACTATAGTCGTGGGTTACTCCCGCAGAAATAAAGTGGCTATTAAAAGCATTTACTATATTCTCTCTATCTTTTTAATTATACTCTCATTTAATTTAAAATAATCAGGTAGATTGGTAGAGGTTTTTTGACCAGTTTAAGCTTCCTGGTCGCTACGTCACCCCGCCCGTGACGTCTCGCCCATCCATTGGACTGATTACACAAAGCGTCCTCCGACGCAGCGTCTTGTTCCCTTGAGGAACCATGGTTACATGTGTAACCTGAGACGTTTTCTTTGCTTTAGCCCATGAAATATCTCTTTTTTTTATAAGTGAAGATATGGAGTCATTAAACCAGGGATTATCTCTATTTCTCACTCTAAATCTTTTAAAAGGTGCATGTTTATCGCATATAGTCAAAAAAGTGCTTAAAATACTCCCAGGCTAAATCAACATCAGGTATCTGTGAGACACTGTATAAATCACTATTATAAATATCTTGCAAAAAAGCTTGCTCGTTAAAATATTTAAATTGACGTTTCAAAATAAAACGAGGTTTACCCTTTGGAATCCTGCGGTTTCTCACACAAACCACAGGACAATGATCACTAACATCGTTACAAAATACACCCACTGCAGAAAATCTATGAGGAGCATTAGTTAAAATGACATCAAGTGGCGTGGATTTAGTTGGATCTTTATGATTTAACCGTGTGGGTAAATTTATCAATTGCTCCAAACAAAAAGAGTCGCAAATACTTTTGAAAGGAACAGATATATGAGAAAACCAGTCCCAGTTTATGTCCCCGAGAAAAATAATCTCTGATTTAGTCCAGTTATGGAGAAGATCCGTACGTGAAGTGATAGCTTCACTTGAAGCCGAAGGTGGACGATAGCATCCGACAACGATGATATCAGGACCGTTAAAAAAAAAATTTAATTGCCAAAAGTTACAAAAATTTTGGTTTGCTGATGGAGAGAATACAAGTGCAGTTTAACTTAGACTTAATATAAACTGCAATTCCACAACCTTTTTTGTGTGGGCCGATCTAAAAACATTATATCCCTCGATGTAGTATATCATTGAGTCCAAGACAGGAGTCCGAGAGAACAATTATGTCGGAGTTTGTTGAATCAGCCCAAATTCTTATTAGGTCATTGTATATACACCACATTTTCCAAACTATAAAGGACTTACAAGTGCAAGATGTTTAGTATAAGAGCAATACTTTTTTTAACAAATGTAACACTATATCAGTGTACCAGGGTTTTTTTTTTTTTTGCTTTGTTTAGCATTAAAATTTTGTCTTGTACAGCCCATTTTTGCATGTATGTAAATATAGGTTATGGTTTCCTCTGTTAAAGCATTGTGCAACAAAACACTGTCTACATAAAACAACTTCAAATATGACAATGCATGCATTGTCTTTGATTGAAATGGTGTGGATAAATGACATTGAAGCTAACCAGAGCGAAGAAAAATCAAATAAAAAAGAGATCTCTTTAACATCTCAAATATTTCTCCTAGACAGAAATTAGGTTACTTTTAAGATTGAATGGAAACTTTTGCTTGAGTCTCCTGCTTCTCAAACTTGTCTCCTGAGACAAAAACTCTTAACACTCTCACAATGGTCTCCTTTAAAGCTTTAAAAGAGATCTCAACAACATCACACACTGTGCTCAGACATTTCTCCTAGTCTAAAGACTCTGGTGGTCTCATATTTGTCTCCTCCAATGTTTCAAACAAGATCTCAACAACATCACACACTGTGCTCAGACATTTCTCCTAGTCTAAAGACTCTGGTGGTCTCATATTTGTCTCCTCCAATGTTTCAAACAAGATCTCAACAACATCACCAAGCATTCCTTCTCAATGGTGCTGTACATCGTCTCTCTCTTAGAGAGCTTACGACTGATGTACAGCACCGGCCGTTCCTCACCCTCTATCTCCTGGGCCAGGACCGCTCCAAGCCCCCTGTCCGATGCGTCCGTCTGCAGCAAGAAGGGGAGAGAAAAATCAGGAGAGTGCAGAAGCGGTCCGCCACACAGAGCAGCCTTTGCCTGGGTGAAAGCCTGCTGGCACAGCTCCGTCCACTGGACCGAGTCTGGGGCTTCCCTTTTAGTAAGGTCAGTCAGCGGGCTGGTGAGGTCTGAATAATTAGTACAAACCTTTCTATATCTCAGCGCTCTCAGTACGGCCCACACATGCTCCATATGCCGCTGCCAGTCGTTACTATATATAATAATATCATCTAGATAAGCAGCAGCATATGTCGCATGCGGCCGAAGAATCTTATCCATGAGGCGCTGAAACGTGGCCGGCGCCCTGAACAACCCGAACGGAAGCGTAACGAATTGGTCTAAACCTGCGATAATATCCCGCCAGCCCCAGGAACTGCCTCACCTCCTTTTTGGTCTTGGATCTCGGGCAGGTCGCAACTGCTGCCGTCTTACTAATTTGGGGACGCACCTGCCTGTGGCCCAAGTGGAAGCCCAGATACCGAACCTCCACCCGCCCAACCGCACACTTCGTCAGTCCGGCCCTTCTCAGCGCTCTCAGTACGGCCCACACATGCTCCATATGCCGCTGCCAGTCGTTACTATAAATAATAATATCATCTAGATAAGCAGCAGCATATGTCGCATGCGGCCGAAGAATCTTATCCATGAGGCGCTGAAACGTGGCCGGCGCCCCGAACAACCCGAACGGAAGCGTAACGAATTGGTGCAATCCGAACGGCGTGGTGAAGGCTGTTTTTTCTTTGGATAGAGA
>NW_015539895.1:1325088-1352474 GCF_001515605.1 Sinocyclocheilus anshuiensis | reverse complement strand
TAATCAGTAATTATGTCCCCACTGGATGCAACAAATGCCTCATTTGTAATGGGTTTTATTGGTTTTGTCTCATCCTGCTGGAAGGCGGCATAACAGTATGTTAAGGGGCGTAACATTTCCGTCACACGCTTGAGACATTTGGCCAATCACAGCGCACTGGATAGCTGGCCAATCAGAGCACACCTTATATGGAAAATAATGTGTTTTTTGAACCTTAAACCGCATAAACACATTTCATTACACCAGATACACAAAATAACGTTCTTTTTAGCAACGTCATATGACCCCTTTAAAAGAGACAAATGTGAGAGATCCAGAGCCTCTAGCTAAGGAGAAAAATCTGAGCACAGTGTGTGACGCTGTTGAGATCTTGTTTGAAACATTGGAGGAGACAAATATGAGACCACCAGAGTCTTTAGACTAGGAGAAATATTTGAGCACAGTGTGTGATGTTGTTGAGATGTCTTTTAAAGCTTTAAAGGAGACCATTGTGAGAGTTTTTGTCTCAGGAGACAAGTTTGAGAAACATTAGACTCAAGCAAAAGTTTCCATTCAATCTTAAAGTAACCTCATTTCTGTCTAGGAGAAATATTTGAGATGTTAAAGAGACCTCACCTTTGATTTTTCTTTACTATGGGAGACCCTAAATCCTCAAACACCATGAACAAAACTATTTAAGCTACCAGCAAATATGAGTGATGTTACATTAAAAACTAAAAACTAAGTTATATGGATAAATTTCAATTGATTTGAACATCATTTTTGTTGCTGTCATCAAATAATCCGATGTAAAATCTGGGCCATCAGGCACAACCTGTTGAAAAAAAAATTTTGAGGAAATTGTGTTAAAAAGAAAAAGAATAATAATTATTTAACAGAGTGATATATTTGTGAGTGGAGTAACAAGTTGTATTTAAAGTAACAATAAAAAAGCAAATGTTATGCAAGTGAGGATTTACAGTTACTGCACCTTATTCATCCCTCAACAGTGGTGTTTTTGAGCCCTTGATACTAGATACGCCGGGCACACTGATCCTACCGTTTGTGATTGGGAACAGGTTCTACCTGCACATAATGCAGGGATTTTGTCTTGTAATCCAAAGGATCAGAAAATCTGTAAATCTGTATTGTAAGTGCTTATCATCTCAATGACGTGAATTGTGTACACAGTTCCATAAATATACAAACACGTCCATAAACTGGTCCTAATTTACTCACCCTCATTCCAAATCCATGCTGTTTTTCTGTGGAACACAAAAGGGTATTTTTTTTAAATGTTCACATAGTTCTTTTCCATACTGGATCATTGAGTCAGGAATGGGAAGTCAGTCTCAGAAGTTCAGAAGTTGACAGCTGTGCTATGCTCCCCAGTAAAAAGTAAGTCATACAGGTTTGGAACGACATGAGGATGAGTAAATAATGACAAAATCATTTCTATCCAATGAGCAACAATGGTATGAGACATTACCAATTGCGTGTGTGGATTCCTCAACAGGTCTTCTGGGAATGGTGGCTCATATGATGTACACACAAGTTTTCCAGATCACAGTCAGTTTGGGACCAGAGGACTGGAGGCCTCACACATGGGACTACGGCTGGTCTTTCTGGTAAGCGTCTCTGATACTTCCAATCACATTTGCATCAACAGCCTAAACTTGATGGAAATAATAATAATGATAAAAAAATGAATGCTTATCTTCAGGAAGAACATTAAATTGAGACAAAAGAGCACCATAAAAGTATTGTAAAAGTAATCCATGACTCTGTATTTTGAGTCATTTGAAGTCATATGATGAGGTTTGAGTGTGGATGTTAAAAATGAATTGAAAATTCACTTTACATTCGCCCTTACTCAGGTATTTTCACCCTTAGTAGTTCCTGATCAGTAATTGAATGGATTTCTCTAGAGCAGTAGCTCCAAGTCCCTTCCCAGTACTTGGTGCTTTTACTTCCATCCTGTGTTATATAATTCACCAAGGCAAACATAGATTAAAAAAAAAAATAGACATTACAAAAATAGATTTTTTTAATGTTTATGAAAGAAGTCTCCACTCACCAAGGCTGCATTTATTTGTTCAAAATACAGCACAATACAGTTCAATTATACCTGTTTTCTATTTGAATATATTTTAAAATGTAATTTATTCCTGTGAATAAAGATAGAAAGAAGAAAGATATTGCAGGTCAAATACTTGGATTGGATTCCAAATAGTTGAATTGCTAAATTGGATACAAAACAGTTAGTGGTATCAGTAGACAGTGACCAAGAGTGCCTTTTGGTGAAAATCCAGCTACTGAAAATATAAAGTTAGAAGTGCTTTTACTGCCTTTATAAAAATATAAAAAGTCTTAAATAGAAACTTTTCCATTGGTGTTTTATGTTGCGTGTCAGCTCTACAGTGAATTTTTGGAGTGAGTCTCTTCATTTAATTTTTTGGGACCATGCCTGTCTGTTGGACCAGAGAGGGAATGGCTGTACTGGATCTCCCAGCAAATGATTTGTGTTATTTTGGCACTTGGATGTAAGAGACATGCACTGGGGTTCTGACAGGCATGAAAGTGGTATGTACATTGGCTGAATCACCACAGATGCTTGCCTGGCATCCATTAGTCTAGGCTAAAATTGCTTCATTTGTCCTCTGCCATCTGGCCAATTTCTTGTTTTTCCCCCTCTATTTCTGTACTACCTTTACTACCTTACTGAATGGTAAGAACCCGAAAATGAAAGAGTAACTGAAGTTTTAGTTTTAAGGTTTAATTTCCCCAGCTCACAAGTACAAATATTGAACTCTCATGGTTTTTTATTGGAAACTGAAGGTAATTTGCAGTCTATAAATCACAGACACTTTTTGAGGAATGCAACTTTTATACTCCTGATAAATGCAAATAAAGGTAATAAAACCTGTTTCAGAACGTAGATAAAGATTGGACATGGCAAAAAGTTCACAGCCAAAAAAAACAAAAAAAACAGTTATTTCAGAAAAATCAAAAACCTTGAAGTAATATGATGCATTAATATATGCATATTAAGTATTAATTGGCCTTATTAGTAGTGTCTCATTCTGTAGTGAAATTATGTTTTTTAACAAATTTATTAAGAGAATAAATTGTTTTTGTGTTCTTTCTGAAGTGTATGACTGGGTTTCTGCTCCATCTGAATGACTTGCTTTCTGTTCATCGCTGCAAACTGGATGAAAGAGTCAGGAGGAAACTCTGAAGCAGCTGCAGGAATTTATGACAAAGAGTGGTCATTGTGTGCATGTGACAACAATATCACAAATTCTCCACAAATCTGCCCTACAAAGGCAAAAGTCCTTAACTGAGAAAAATGACTTGAAAGATTTTAATTGTCCTGCCAAATTAATTATAGGTAGGACATTGGAAATCTGGCAATTAGATGCAATTAGATCAAACTTGATTTTTATCCCTACTTTGAAGTTACTGTACTCTGCCTTTGCATTGTCTGCAAAAAGTGAGATGTCACGCCAAGGCAAAAGGCAGTAACTTCCACATTATCAATATTTGGTTCACCATTTACAAAATCATTATAGTAACACGTGTATAAAATCTAGTGATCATGGGCTATCTCATAGGCTATAACATATAGTAATGTGACTGTATTAATAATTTTTTTCTGACTGTAACAACCAGACAAAAAGTTAAACATGTAGGTGGATACCGTTTTGCAACCAATTTATTTGCAATGTTCACTAACGTAAAAGGATGCAAGATGTAGCCCAATTGCTTACATTGAGTTGACTGAAAATAGCCTAACCTGCAATGTGCAACTACTGTAGAAGTGGGCAGCCCCAGACTGACAGGCTGGCACTGAGTGAATAGTCTGCATTATAAAAAGACAACCAAAAAAAACCTCTAAAGATTATTTGCGATTACTTTGCATGTTTACAGTGCTTTGTTATATGGAGCAGTTTGGTAGATCGCGATCTATCTAATTAGTTTGTCTAATGAAGTGGTTCAGTGACAGATGTATTAAAGTACACAGGTTACATCATAATTTAAACACAGCAGACTTTAATGGACAGTAAAACAAAGGCAGAATACAGTATAACTCCAGGCTGGCACAGTAATATTGACAAATGGCTAAACAAATGCAGAGCACTGTAACTCAATTTGAGCATTCCAAAACAAAGTCAAAGAGCGGTAACTGGTGTTATACGGTGTTCTGCCTTGGTTTCTCCTGGGCTTTTCTAAGTTACTGTTAAAACAACCATTATTTTCTCAAAAAAAAACAAAAAAAAAAACAATGAAATTGACAGATACTTATGGACATGGTAAAGGAGGCCTTGAATGTCCCAAAAATATCAGTAACTCATTTTTGACCAAAAACAAAGTTAAGGCCTTTTGCTTTTGCATGGCAGAAATGTGACTTGTATGGGAGAGTTGCAAGAAAAAAGCCACTCCTCAAGAAAGTCCACATGTAGTCACGACTGAGTTTTGCCAAAACACACCTTGAAGATTCTGAGGCAGATGAGACTAAAACTGAATTATTTGGCCTCAACACCAAACAATATGTCTGGCAGAAATCCAATACAGCTCACCATACAAATAACAGCATTCCACCAGTAAAGCATGGAGGTGCTAATATCCTGTTCTGGGGGTGTTTCTCTGCAGCAGGGACTGGAGCATTTGTCAGGATAGAAGGAAAAGTGGATGGGGCAAAATACCATCAAATTCTTGAGGAAAATCTGCTGTCCTCTGCCAGAAAGTTGTCAATGGGAAGAAGGTTTACCTTCCAACATGACAATGACCCAAAGCACACAGCAAAACTGAGCACACAGCAGTTGAAGAAGAAAAAGGTGAATGTCCTTGCATGGCCTAGTCAGAGCCCAGACTTAAACTCCACTGAAAATCTGTGGAAGACTGGACAAATATTGCAAAGTCTAGATGTGCAGTTAGTAGAGGCATATCCCAACAGACTAAAGGGATACTGAATCCAGCTGGATAAAACAAAAACTGTGTCCGTCTTCATTTCAGGCTGCAATGCAAACAAAATGTGATTATTTTAAAGGGGGGGTGATTCTTTTCTATACCCAGTGTGTGTGTGTGTGTGTGTGTGTGTGTGTGTGTGTGTAGGGGGGGCTGAGGTTAGTATATATATATAGTTTTTTTTTTTTTTTTACATTATTTGACAATGTGCTATGGTAAAAAAAAAGAGAAATAAACAGATTGTAAAATCTCATTAAATTTTTTTTTTCATGTGTATGTTCCACAGTATGGCCTGGGGCTCATTTACCTGTTGCATGGCCGCCTCTGTCACCACTCTCAACTCCTACACAAAAACGGTGATTGAGTTCCGGCACAAACGGAAGCTCTTTGAACAAGGCCTGCGTGAGGAGCAAACCTTTCTGGACCCAGAGGCCTTCCATTACTTCCGTGACAGGTCCGTCCAGTCCATTTCCAGCTCTATAGATGTTTACCCAAGCCACGGAAGCAGCCATGGGAGCAGTCGTGGGAAAATACGCTCACTGCCAGCTCCAATGGACCAGAGCGACAACACGGAGTCTCTGGGAGAAGAGCAGTGCTGAGAGGACATGTACTTGGTACTGCACTGGTGGCCTTGCTTGGACCGGAGGATTCGGAATACTGAAGAACTGGGATGCGAGGGGTTGAAATGTTAAATTCCCTTTTTAATATGCATTATAATGGTGAAAATGGACATGAGTAGCAGTACTGTATGAGGTGTGCAGGAGCCTTAGCGAAGAGAAATCAGTGATTGTAAATAAAATCATGTGGAAAGGGAGCACCTGCACAGGCAGGTGGGAAAACCAAACGACTTACACTGCCATGAAGACTGAGCAGTGCACGCTGCTAAACCCGTATCAAAGCATCTGTTGGTCCTTCGCCCTGACAGCTAAAAATGCTCCCGAGTATTTACCGGTCTTACGCAGTACGCAAAATGCCCTCCTCCCTTGGTGAGATCTGCTTGAATATGCCTTCATGTCACAAACAGCAGAGTAGAGTACCATTTAAATCCGGCCTTCAATACTGCTGCAGCTGAACACAGGAGAAGCACAGCCCATTTCAGTTGCAACATCCACTATATATACAAGTTTACCTCCACTTGGATTTTGCCTGTTTCTGTCTTTTGTCGTGCATTACTGGCTTGATTAGCAACAGTCAGTGACAAGATTACAAACCCTGCCCCCAAATAATTTTTTGTAATATTTTGAACATGTTATTTATGTACATACAATGAAGGGAATTATATCTATTAATGAATGTACTAAATTGTATATTTATCTATGTATGCACTATAATCCTGTCTTTTTCATTTGATAAAAGAAGTACAAAATTGTCATTTAGATTTTTTTTTCAAATTTGTTTTTAGACTAGATATGGGAACTAAGCACAACAGTTCTTTATTCTTTAGAAACAGACTGAATCATTTTATACCGTCACACAAAATGAAGTGTTTAGTTTTGTGGAAAAAAGACATGAACAATGTTTCATTCAATATAAATAATAGAAACCTCTTACGTTTTTCAACTGAAAAGGAAAATGCAACTTATCTCTTATATCTTGAAAATCTTACAAGTGCCATTTTATTTATTTTTTATTTTTTTTGCTATTGTGACTTGCGTACATTCAAGGGTTATTTAAAGACCTTATAAAGTTATTGCAATGAAGAATTTAATATTGTAATGAAGACACATCCCTGACTAAAAGAAGACATCCAGCGTTTGCTGTTATAGGCAATGTTATTATTGCCCCTTAACATCTGAAGCTCAACAGCATGTCTGTGAGTTCAGGATTTATGCTATTCAAGCTATTGAATTACGCAGTATTTACTAGAAGCCATAAAACTGCTTGCTGTAGCAAGTGCTTGCATGGCTTAGAACCTGCCTTCAGCAGAAGCCCAGATCAAACAGACAGTAAAATTAAAAAGGATTGATCTTGCAGTGCGAAAGCTAGCAGATGAAGCTTATGCTAATGCAATGCTCTTTAACACTCATGTAATTGTGTGAAATTAGACAGACAGTGAGCACACTTCCATTAATTTGTGTTTCATTTTCCCATCTTCATACATTATCAAAACATCTGCAAGCATTTTTTATTTTTATTTTTTCCATTGCAACTACTACAGACAGTCAATGTGTCCAAATATACATATTTTCCTGCTACACATATGGAAAAAGCAGTATGTCAAATGAGTGGGTTTGAATAATCAGCATTGATACAGTAACCAAACAACATCTGAATGAATGACTTGCTTTAGAACTTTCAAGGAATTATTGTTTGGAAAAAAAAAATACAAAACAGTGCATTGAAATTGACAGTTGTTTAAAAATAATGTTTGAAATAACTTTTGAGTCATTCAATACTTAACCTGTAGTGTTTATTAAAAAATAATACTAAAACAAAACATGTAGTAATATATTTAAAGGTGGGGTAAGCGATTTCTGGTACCCAATGTTGACATTTAAAATCACCAAAACAAACACGCCCCTACCCCAAAAGGGTCTCGCCCCTATTTTGATAGCTCTGCCCCACACATACGTACGCAACCCAGGCAACGATTAGTTCTGTGAAACAAAGCAAAACCAATAACCAATGTTACACCGTGTCTACACCGGGCGCGAGTGGCGCGACAAAATACTATAGAACTCATTATAATCAGTGATGCTGTCTACGGCGCAGACACGGTGTTACTCACCTATCGAGAAGAAACAAAGCAACCTCGGCGTCCAATCGCAGGCCTTCCACTCCTTGAGTTCTCTCCAGCACTGGAAAGCTGATCCGATATTTACATGGCTTTTTGAAAAATCGCTTACCCCACCTTTAATTCATCAAAAACTGACAAACCAGAACCAGCTCAAAAGAGCCCTTCATTTGGAAAAATGACTACATTGGCTGTGCTGTATGTTTATGATTAATTAAGAAGAACTGGCTCATTACAACCCTTTGTTCAGGACTGTAGATTCAGTAGGTGGTGTTAGTAGATTCAGTAGTGGCACATTAAGCATTTCAGGAAGCTCCTTCTTGAGTATTTAATTATGGTAGTCCGTTCGCATTGATGGAAGAGTGCACGTGCAAAAGCTGTTAACGGAACTAAACAGGAAGAATGTTTGAAACATTTTTGAAAACAGTAATTATTTTTGCAGTTCTGTTTGATAGTGGAAATTACACACATACACTACACTCCTGCATACCTACAGAATGTTCTTCACTAACATTAGAGGAGTTCTTCTTGAAAGTCTTTACGGATGGTAAAACATATTGTGTGGTCAAACTGTGAGTCTGAATTAGTAACAGTACAGAGTCAAGCTTCTGCTGCTACTACAGTCTCTTATAGAATTCCCTTTGTGCTGCCATACTAAAAAAAGCCCCGCATGTTTACTGAGAACACTTAATGAATGCTTTCTATAATCAATACATATTCAAGACACAAATAACGTCTTGGAATAGAGCTCTGCTGGTCCATAGTGCGTTCATAAGCACGTACATAAGTGAAGTGCTTCCTCTAGTGGGTGAAATCTACAGGCAATAATCTATAGCATGATTTTCAATGCTGGGCCATTGAAGACGTGCTGCATAGTGAAACACATCTGGCAAAATCGGCCGACATCCATTCATCCTCTTATTCATCCCACATCCATCATTTTTTGTTTTGGCTGGGTTTTTCCTGCCATCTGCCCCAAGAACACTGTGATGCTTCAGAGCCGCTTTTTCTGATTATTTTACATACTATTGCTCCTTAACTAGACCGCTGACCTGCGGACGACCCTTGTACTATTGGACATAGATTATCAGCACCTTAAGTGAAAAGCAAATACATCTATCTCCATATGGCACAAAGGATTCACAGCAGACCACAGAGAGGTCTGAATTAACACTACACTGCTCTGCCATTGAGAGGGGATGGTTCAGTGATGGAAAAGAGCCTCCTTTCACATTCGGTTTTACAAAGCAAACAATACAAAGCTGCTTTCATTACGTTTCACAGGAAGGGTTATGCGGTACAAGCTCAATTTCAGCTCTGGAGATGAAAGACAATGAGCTGGCATTTGGGGCAAGAGATAGCGCAGAGAGAGGAGAAATTCATCATGGTTTGGTGATAAATCAAGGAGAAGCCATCACTAATTAAAGTGCATGAGCAGGGTGTCTCTCACCTCACGGCATCGCTTATAGTATTATAACTTTCAGTTCTACAAATTATGCGCAAAACAAAGAAACTCATTTGTACCGCGAGGATGAAACCAAATGGTCTAAAATTGGCTTCCTTTTATCCACATACAAGACGACAGAGCGCAATTGTTTTCAGAGCATATATTCACCATTTACATAATGGTTAGTCATGGTAGGTAATGAAATGCAGCTGAAGGAGTTTATGAGGTGCACCTGCTGGGTCGTTTCAAGACGGGCGCTGGACGGTCCATTTGTGTAATTTTCATTAGTCGGACAGAAGCGACTGGCATCCCTGTCGCCATGATACGTCTGAAGGTATGACAGGCCTGAGATCCAGCTTTATTCTCATTTGCAGATGAAAGGAATCTCTCGAGCTTCCTGCCCCCGATGTTGCTCAAATAACAGTAATTAAGACACATAAATTATAATAAATTATGTTCCACAGTGGGTGAAATGAAGGTTGTAATAAGCGTAAAATAAGCAGCGTGCTGCACATGAAACCAGAGATACTGCGGTGTAATGACATTCATTTCCAATGACATGGCATGAATCATTACCAGATTGAATAAATCAAACATTTTCTAATTGCAGGATGGTAATGCAACCACAAGTGAGAGTTCCCTTGAAAAAAAATATAAAAATTGTTCTTATTTACCTTCTTGTTGTTCCAGAGACATATCAAATGAAAGTTCATAATGACTGCAGGTGTTCAAAAGTCTAAAAAACTAATGTGATGCATTCTTAAAGGGGTCATATGATGCGATTTCAAGCTTTCCTTTCTCTTTGGAGTGTTACAAGCGCATGTCAACATATTCTGTTACACCAAATACACAAAATAATGATCTTTAAAAAAGCATCATATGACCCCTTTCTATTATTATTATTATAATTATTAAAGTCTTTAATATCATATGAAATCTATTCCTTTAAGCAGGATGTGCTGTTTTCAGATTAACACCCATTCTTAGGACTCAAATATGTGGGTGTTGCTTTGGGCAATTTATGTGGTTGTTTTCAACATGTTTTCTTAAAAAAAGTCATACCAAAATGTCTTGAAAACATTCAAAAGACAAATCAAAAGACAGAAAGTAACAAAACAATTCAATTTAATTTGAACATTTACTGTGTGGCACTGATTTAAGTTTTAAGTTTTTCAAAAATATCACCAAGATATTTTAAGAATAAATAATAGCAAAGCTAATAATAAAATGTTATAAATATAATAGAAATTAGTTTTATCAAGTCTTTTTTTTTAATTAGTGTACTTGTTTACCAAGGAGACAACAGTGCCATTGAAAAATAAAAAATAAATATGAAATGTTGGACACTGTTAGCAGAAAGATTAAATATACTTTTATAAATATCCACGGGGCCAAAAGCACTCACAGTTGAAGAAACACCCATGTACATTTTATCTATACAAGATTTGATGTAAGACAGACTGTTCTCTCCATCATTATGGTCTCTCAGATCCTGACATATGCTCCAGACAGAGAATAATCAAAGGTCTTACCAGAGCTTGATGAATGGTCAAATCAAACAACTCCATCTGTAGGACAGGAATAAGCCATGGAATGGAAACTTGCACTCTCTCTCTCTATTTTCTTTTTTCCAACAATAATTGACTGCTGAAAATTTAACTGCTACAGAATTATGGCAAGGCCACTGCCCTTCAATGTCAATATTCATTTAAATGATTGACTTAGAGGAAAAAAAATACATTAAAAAATATGCAGCTGCAGTTCACCTTGCATTGACCCGTCTGAGTTTTTAACGTCTTTTAAGTGGGTGGGATTTGTTCTGCAGTGTCACTTACACATGTGATATATTTGGTTGAATGGGGTGATGGCTGGTGAGGTACAGTGTGGGCGGACAAGGGGGAGTGGGGGTGACGTGTGTTTTGCGCTGCATCACTGACCACTTCTTAATGGATGCAGGAGATTTATGCAAGCAGTGACAAAGAATGGGGCTGTATCCCTCTCACATAGCTCAGCTTCAGAGTGGCCCATCTGAAAACCTGCATATATTTTATCGGTGCCAGTTTTATAGTTGTGCAAGTCTGGAGGATATTAACTGAACTGCAGATGCTTTCTAAAACACAATAGAGCCACTTCTGAAACTTACACCATTTTTTTTTAAACATTTGTTTATCATACTCATCTACAATACTGAATCATTTATGGGGCATTATGGCATCATCTACCACTCTTCACATTTATACTACTGTTCAGTGTGAATATGCCAGTTCAATGCAATTCATGCATACCCTATGATGCATGTAAACTGTGTGGTTTGGTGTAGCAGGGCTGCATACATACAAAACATGTTAGCTCATAAAAATAAATAAATAAATAACAGAGCTTTTAGAGTTCCAAACAGCAAATAAACCTTTGCAACAATAATGTACTGTATAATAATAATCTAGTCAGTCAAGAAAATTGTGCATGCATATGCCATTTCGTCCATTATATAAGGTGATGATTTTGTATGAATTTGTACAATGTGGATGATACTAAAACATACAATTAGGAAAAAAAAATAAAAACCTAAGCATGAACGTTCACCCCTAACCCCACCACTAAACATAACAGTCACTGGGGTGTAAGCAGATTATACGAAAATGTACAAATAATATCGCACAAATTCGTACAAATTATCCAATAATTAGCTCAAATGTAATAGTTACAAATTGCCATGAGATTGTGTTGGTTTCAGATTTCTGTCTGCAACATCTGATTCACTAACAAACATTATGAACAGATTATTTTTTAAATGTGTCTGTCAAAAAAGGCACAAAGTACAATAAGTTTGTACAAAAAAAGTACAATCAGACTCTCTCAGTCAGTGAATGGTTCAGAACTGTCACTGAGTTAACAACTGACTCCCTCTTTATTTTCCGGTTATTCAAAACTAACCAAAAACCATCCGTTACTGTAATATACAGGCTGCTTTACTTCTGTGAGATAAGGTTAAATTACTCTACTTAATATGAGAACATGAGATTTAGAATACACATTCACAACAAAGCTATATCAATAATGCAATTAATTAAAAACAATAACTTTAGTCTACAATAAATTAATAATGGTTTCTAAAAAACATTACAAAATGATTATTGTGTAACATAAAAGGTTTTATTCTAAAACGTAAATTACTTGTCACCACATGATTAATATTCATAATCAATAGGCTCAGTAGCTGTACCTGATTTGCTGAAAGCAGAACATTGTAAAGGTACTTGCTTTTGTAAAGGTAGCTTTTGGCTGATTAAAAAAAAAAAAAAAAACTTGAAGAGAGCTTTCTTTATTCTAGTGAAATGCATGCCTGGCCTGATGAAAGATGCCAAACGCAACTGGGCGACATGTTTTCTTTAAGACACAAATACTGCAATATTGATTCACATCAGCAGCGTGTTCAAGGGCACAGCAAATGTAAAAAAAAGTCTAATTATTCTACAATTTATGGTAGAGGAGACATCTTGTACCAAAAGCTTTTCTTTGTACTTTGAAATTCTATGTAAATTCATGTCATGGGTAACTTAAAAAAAAAAACTAAAAAAAACGAATGCTATAAAAACCTCCATTTAGGGAAGAAAATTGGTGCATTTGCAATGATACACGCTAATTTCTATCTTTAGAAGCCTGCAATCGATAGCTTCATTCACATGAATTAAAGCCCCTCATAAGAAATATGTTGCCGAGTCACGTTGTGAGATTAATTTTGACTCTGTCTTCTAAATTGGAACTGATGACACCCCAGTCCATTTGTCAATTGTTAACGGTGGTCTCAGTGACTTGTAATTCTCCGTCAATTAGATAAATGGATTGATTAATCCTGAAGAGCTACAGATGGTTCAGGTGCTTGTGTCCAAAATCTGCCTAACTAGACTGGACAAGCCCTGATGGTGTTTCTTGCCATTCCTTGCCACTGTTTTTCCATCTTGATGGGTGTGATATTTCTTTTATTAAACTGTTCCATAAACAAGTTCAAACTGAGTAACATTTTGGAGACAATGTTGCCAATTAGGCTACTTAGTGTATTTTTGTTCAGCCAAGGAAAATAGCTCCAATCGAAGCCACAGCAGAATTAAACTGCACATCTCCAAACAAACAGGGTGGGGTATTTCTGATTTTCTGTAAGAGCCACCTACTGTTAAAGTGTGAATCTGCATTTAGACCATCTGTTTTTTTTTTTTTTTTCATTTTTAACGCATTGATCTGAACAGCAGATGCGAAAATCAAGAGGAATTTGTTTTGTTGGTGGGAACAACATTTAAGGAGCCATTCATAGAACGGGTTTACTTTTAATGGAATGAAATTTAAAAAATTCTGAAAGGTCTAGGGAGTTATATTATTTTATTTTATTTTATCAGTTTATATTTTTTTAAGTTGAAACATTTAACATTTTTGCAATGCCGTGTCTTACGCGAGATGCTGAAAATGATCAATGTCATCCATCTAGCGTGCATGTTTAGAAAAACCATTTCACATAGAACAAAAAAAAGTGTTTTGTGTGAACAGAACAGTTTCTTTAGCTGATTTGTGCTCCTTTGGCTACAATTGCAATTGTAAATCAAATTGTAGCTCATATCACACAGTGTTTACATTCTCTGAACATTATATTCTGACACATTCTAATTTATATAATTACACAGAACGTACCCTGCCATATAACTAGGCTTTCACAGCACCAGCTATAATGCACTAATGTACGCAGCTAATGTAATGCACTCAATAGAAAGCACTTTTACACAGTTCATTTGCACAGCTTCCCTGTAATGTGTTGTATCAATGCAAATGGTAGAAGTCATTTGTCAGGACTGAATATTTCCAGAACATTTTAAACATTTGTGTGATCATTTTGTTATCATGCTATCAGTGCAAATCACATGATGTATGTCAATCTGTCATTATGTCATACATGCATAATGCGTGTTTACACATAAAATTCTATGAACAATCCTTTTAATTCTTCTTGAATGATGCTTGTCTAAATAAATACATTATTTGTTGTTCTCTCCTATTCCAAATTGTTTTCTCATAAGTCAGAATGTTAACATTTTTGCAAGCAAGCTGCCTAATACAGAGTTAACATTTTTAAACAATCCTTTCGAAAAACACTGTAGTGATTTTCCAAGTAACTGATAAATGCTGTCCACTGGTCTCCATATAAAAAAAGAAACACTCACTTATGTGATTAGTGATAATCAAATAGTACATATGGGGAGGTTGATTACAGCTTAATAAATAATGTGGGGTCTCCACAACGATATCAATCAATTCACATTGGTCAATTCTCATTAGGCTTTGTTGCTCTGAGCTATGGAGGGCAGACAAACATAATGGATTTTACTCGCTGCCAGTCTGAGATATTTCTCAACTTTTACAGAGCTGTTTGGGAGTCTGGCATAGACTGAACCCCTGTGACAGGTGAAACAGCTGCCGTGCCATATTGTCCTCTCTAATGACCTAGTTTGCCAGGTGAGGCCAGGCCCACCGCAAAACACGTCCACCTTAATTACCGTTCAATTACCTTGGCTAGGACATCAGATCCATCAGAGGAGCTTTTAACTAAACCACTGGCTTGATCTAGAGACCAAGCTCACTTAAAGTGATAACCAAGACGGGATATTTGAATGTGTGATGAACAGTGTAGATAATATAGTAATAGTATATTACTATATAGTAGTTATATTAGTAATATGTAGTAATATTCCCATTACAAACACATGGCGAATGAGATGGGGTTTTTTGAAAGTGTACTGATTTGAAATACACTACTGTTCAAAAGTTTGGGGTCAGTAATTATTATTTTTATTCAGCATGGATGCATCAAATTGATCAAAAATGACAGTTAAGACATTTATAATGTTACAAAAGATTTCTGTCATGAAACTCCAGATGTGGAAAGCCGATAGGTTTCTAACTCAATCTAATATAATCACATCATTATTCACATGTCGCAGCTAATTGGTTTCTTTCGCATCAGCAGCCAATGAGCTCACTGCTCAACATTCAAATACTTTCCTAGAGCTTGCTGTAGCATTTGCAGCGCACTTCAGAAACCCTCCACCTTCCCCAGCTCCACCTGTATAGATATGCTAATATGGGGTAATTTCATGTATATAAGGGGGTTATTTCATATATGTCATATGTGCAGCAGCAGTTTCTTGCATGCTCACAGCAGCATGGCAGTAGCAAGTCTCGGTACTTGTTCTGCCGCAGCAGCGTAGCATATGTATTCCTCCAGGACCAAACCATGCTAAACTCTCAAATAGTTGTCATGACAGAAATGCCTTTTTTTTCGAGAATCCTGAAAAAAAAAAAAATTTATGACTGTTTCCAAACAATAATAATAATAAAAACATATACAACAACATGACAGTTGTTCAACATTTATTATACTAAGAAATGTGTCTTAACTACCAATTCATCATATTAGAATGATATGTGAAGGATCATGTGACACTGGAGACTGGAGTAATGGCTGCTGAAAATTCAGCTTTGGCATCACAGTAATCAATTACATTTTTAAATATATCAAAATAAACTTAAACTTTTGAACAGTAATGTATTTATGTGCTCATTCAACATCATTTACGTTAAAGAAATATAATGAGTACAGCTATTGGTGTTTGAGGAAACTTACATGGTCATAACATTTTTGATAGTTTTGCCACCACTTGCTGCATCATTGCTTCTGTAAATATAGAACAGCATCCAATGGTCTGCAAAAATTAATGCAATCATTCTAAAAAAATTCTAAAAAAAAAAAAAAAGTTTTCAAAAGCAAGAAACTTCTCTTCAAAGAGCATTAGTAATTATTTTATTCATAAATTGAAAACTGCAATCATAAAAAGCAGAAACTCAAGAGGAACCTATGGGTTACAAAAACACTAATTCTTTACAAACTGAACAGTATTACGGACTAAGGAGCAAATATATGTGTGTTTATGGTGGATAAGAGCAGTAACAATTAAACTAATTTTGTTCCACCCATTTTTTTCAACGATATCTGTTTTCCATATTCCCTCAGAGGCAGCTAATGTCATGATGATGATATAGACAGTTCAGCAACAGCTGGGCAGTGAAATGAATGCACTCAATATCCAGCAGGAAGAGCACTCCTGTGGGTTAATCTTTTTCATTTACTGTCATTAACCATATGCCTCTTGTGTGATGTTTTTTTTTCCTTTCATTAGATATTTATACATTCACAAAGTTATATTAGTGTGGACAATCATTGTTTAGACCACACAATAAGATAAACCTTTACACCCATGAATACCCATTTACACCAACCACATTTGTTGTAGACACATACCATGTCCTGTCACCTTAATTCTTCTGTTTGCTTCTGAAGATGGATCTTGGTTTACTGAGCAGAGTATTGGGAGATGACAGTACAAACATCTCTTTGAAGAGCCTCTTGTTTGATGCTAAACTCTCACAAGGGATTCTGTCACAAGCTGAACACCAAAATATCCATTGATCCATATTTCACACAAGCCATCACATTCCCAAGCTGACTCTCAAAAGGCTCCCAGTCTCAGAGCTGTATAACTGAATAAGGCAGTTTATATAAACAATGAATCACGATTTTCTTCATCTGCCCTATTCTGCCCTCTGGAGGAACCATAGCATCCTGTTGGGAGTACTGTCAGGAATGGATCTGTTACTCTTTTGCATTTGGGAAATGACTTGGTGGAGTGGTAATGTTCCTCATCAACTTTCATCATTGAGCCAATACACTGCCATGAAATATTACAAAACAAATCCCAGCCGGGTCCGTCACTTTTTTGGGTCCCCTTGAAACATTTCCGTTGTGGTCCGTGATGTTTGCAGCGCGTTTCTTCATTTGCATGTGCTGTTTGGAGTTGCAGCGCGTTTCTTCATTTGCATGTGTTGTGAGGATTTGCAGCGCGTGTGTTGTCAAACTGATGAAGATGTTTTCTTAATTTGCTGGTGTTTTTTCAATTTGCATGTGTTTTCTTAAGTTGCAGCGCATTGAGCTCTCTCGGCCACCGTACAACAGTTCTCAACAACTCAAAAAAATATCACAGACTTGTTCTGATTGAGACAGCAGGGAAAAACAATGCTAAGTACTTTATATAAATATAAAATGTAATATTATATTGCATAAATAGAATATGAAATTATTAAAAAAAAAATCTAATAAAACATGAATTACTATGAGCAGCCTGATGTTAACAACTGCAAATAAATACGTTCATCAAATATTCAGAGAAAGCTTTACCTCTGCTGCCATCTACTGTTCAGAGTAATAAAAGAAACAGTCCATCTACGAGCATTTTACATTTCTACAATCTACATTTTAGTAGCATGTGAATTAAATTAACTTGAATTAAACCACTGAGTAATGAATGAGTAGCAAATAAATAAATAAATGTACAGCATGTAAATAAAATAAAACAAAATAATGTGGAACTATAACCACCATTATGTTATTTCTTAAAGTGGGCCACTGAGTAATGAATAAGTAGCATGTAAATAAAATGGTACATGAATATGGTTCCATCATGTATTCAAAAGTAATATGGCATTACCATCTGACGTACAGATACTATTTTGGGAGGGGGATCATTAGTAGAATACAATCACAACACTCCAGTGTAAACAGTGATTTTGAATAACAAGCATTTATATCTACTTTATTCCATGAAATAAAAACAGAATGAATTGCTGAATTACTCTGAATTACTGTGGTGTTTGAGTATAACAGTGACAAAACAGAAAACCAGCACTTGAGATACAACACTTGAGTGTCCACTATCTAGGGGCCCTTGATGTAGTACCACCATAACAACCACAAGGAGGACTCAGATAGCCATAAACGTGTGTCTGTTGTTCCTCAACATGAGTGGGTTGCAAAATATAAATCTAGAGTCTGGAGGTGTGAGGAAAAATATTAACGTATAGTTTCTCCAACACATTTTTACCTCAGCCATCTCAATAGTTCGTAAAGTGTTTCTTTCTTTGTCAAATGTAATTATTTGTCCCTGATACTTTTTCTTTTTAGGATGCTTTTAAAATGTGGTAATAAATTCAATCATAACGAGCTTGATGGGTTTCTGTTTGTATTGTGAATTCCTTTATGTCACAAAGTAAGAGAGCGAACGTGGGTTAATGAAAAAGTCACAAACGAATGGCTCTTATGAGCCTGTACTTTTTAGTGAATCAAAAGCATACAATTCAAACGTAGTCCGATTACAGAATGATTGATTCTTAAGAGTCAGTTCTTTTTGGAGAATCAAAAACACACAGCACAATCAGGGTAGTTGGACACCTTAATGTATGATTCTTATGAACTGGTTTGTTTTAGTGAATCAAACACATATAGGGCAACGGTGGGGTCCGACACATGAACAAATGACTCTTTTGAACATGTTCTTTAGTGAATTAAAAGTATACAGCTCAATCAGTGTAGTCTGATTCCCGAACAAATGATTCGTATGATCCAGTTCTTTTTAGTGAATCAACAAAATATAGTGCAAAGGCATAGTGTCACTGCCGAATGAAAGACTCTAATGAGTAATGAGTCACTAATGAGTTGTTCTTCTTCATCCTCTTGTTTTAGTGAAACTAATAGACCTACAACTTCTAATGAGCCGTAGGACATTAATTATAGTTCAGCAGCTGTTGACCTTTGTTGTTCATATGACATTGTGTAGTTGAAGATCTACATTATGTCAGAAGTATTTCATAAATGAATTACCACATTTTTGTTTGTTCAGTATCATTTATATCATTAAAGGGATACTCAACCCAAAGATTAAAATTCTCTCATCATTTACTCACCTCATTCCATCCCAAATGTATATGACTGGCTTTCTTCAGATAAACACAAATTGAATTTTTTTAGAAAAAAGTTGATGCAAAACTATGGTAATCTATCCATATAAGCCATTGCTTCCAGTCAACTGTCAAATGTGTGTGGGAAGTGGTGTGGAAGCACGGAGGACCATCATTACTTGCAAGAGTTAAACAATGCATTTGAACTCATGAATCCGTATTTGACAGTTGGCCGGAAGTGATGGTTTATGGTTTATACTAAAAACTTTAAAAAATGTTAGTACTTTTCCCTGACACACCTATTGTTTTACTTAAAGGAGTCATATGATGCGATTTCAAATTTTCCTTTCTCTTTGGGGTGTTACAAGCTGTTTGTGAATAGATAAGATCCCTAAAGTTGCAAAGACTAAAGTCTCAAACCCAAAGAGTCTTTATAAACGTTAAGACTCAACGCCTCGTTTAAACGCCCCCAAATGTCAAATGAAGATTTGCATAACACCGCCCAAATGTTCACGCAAAGAAAGAATGCATAACTTTGATTCTCGCTGTAGTATTGTAGCCGCCGCCATGTCGTGGAGACGCTGTGTGTTTCGATGTGAAAGCGAAACTAATTTGTTTGGCCTTCCAAAAGAGAACACAACTAGAAATCAGTGGTTAAGTTGTATTTACAACACTGTTCCAGAACAGTTCAAACCAAATATTAGAATATTAGTGTGTGCAGTGCATTTTATGGAGGACTGTTTCCTGAACCTGGGAGAGTAGCCTATAATGCCATCTGTTCTGACTCACAGCCTGTAAGTACGTTTTCATATTTATGGCCAATCACAACGCACTGGATAGCTGGCCAATCAGAGCACAGCTCGCTTTTCAGACTGATGAGCTTTGTAAAAATCGACACGTTTCAGAAAGGCGGGGCATAGAGGAGAAACAATAATGTACAGTACGTGGCAAATAATGTGTTTTTTGAACCTTAAACCGCATAAACATTGCATTACACCAAATACACAAAATAATGTTATTTTTAGTAACGTCATATGACCCCTTTAAGAAGACATGGATTCATCCATTGGGGTTGTATAGATTACCGTTGTGTGCATTTGTTGTGGTTTTTGAAGAGTCACCTCTGAGTGAATTTTCTTTTTTGGTAAGTATGCTTTTTAGGTGAATTTTTGGAAATAATTTTTTCCACCTGAGAAGTCTGTGTAAACACACCTTTTGCAAGAAATTTATTATTGAAATGCTATTGTCATTTGGCAAAGGTTTATTCCTTAAAACCGCTAAACTGTTCATGATTCCCAACCCAAATGTAAAGCCACAGTTTGTTCAGCACTCTAGTTGTGTTCACATCCCCCCATGGACACACATACTTGTGCAAATGCTGACAGAGCAGCTATATGGAACACACCAGAAAAATGTAGTCATTTAGTAGACAAATACTAATTCAGACACACCAATGCATGCTCTCAGCACATCCCCATTCTGTCCGGTTCAGCGATGATAAACAACACCCTGTGTATAAGCCATACAACACACACTAAAGGCTTTTGATAAACCATCAGGAGCATTTGAAATCAACCATCCTATGTGATGTCAAAGACTATGCAGAAAGATTTTGGACACCGGACAGAAAACACATTAAATCCCTTACATGGCAGCTGTGGAAGCAAATTGTGAGAGAGCATTAGGATTACATTTTCCCTGTAACCAAACTTGTTACCGAGGACAAAATGAAACCAAACTGGTAGACGTACAGATTGTGATTTGACTTCTTTGAACAAAACAGAAGGGAATGGAGAGGAATGACAGATTGAGGGGAGAAAAGAGGAGCACAATGCTGCATATGCTGTTTGAGGGGGCTAGACAAAGACCAGTTACTACCCCCTCCACCCCCCTCTCAGTGCCAGCTAAAAATACTTCCTTTTCAGGCTTGTGCGTGGCAGCCTTTGATCTGCGGGCCACTCCGGGCCCTGTGCGTCAGCAATGACGTCAATCAAGCTGGAGAGGGGCTCCTGTTGTAGGTGGAGCGGCTTGTGGGTGGGCTGCTGCAACCGGTATGAATGAACAACCGAGTGCTGAGAGATCTGCATTGTCTGTTGTGCAGGGGCCCCAGATCCTATCCTTACTCACCCCCTAAAGCTGTACATCGTCCATTAATTGCCACCCTCTCAATCCCTACACAAAACATGTTTATTTATGTTGTTAACATCGTTTTGAGGCACTGCTTGACACTGAGTGCATCTATGGACATGTTTGAATCCAATTCCTTGGTTCAATAGACAATAAATTGTCATGACAGCAGCAAAATCTGGATATAAAATGTAAAATTCTGAAAGTTCAGACAACTAGGGGTGTAACAACATATTGTTTCACAATATATTGCAATTCAAAAATGCAACAATAGTTCACCCAAAATGAAAGTTTAGACTGATTTCATTTAGCACTAAATATGGTAATGGCGCATTAAATATGGGAAACAGAAAGTCACACACTTGAGCTTCAATGTTTATTAATTATTATTAATTATGAATAAAACACATTATTTAATAAAATACACTTAAAACGTTTTAAATGTATGTAGTCAGAGACAGAGTGAAGACATCATAGTACTGTATAATTTATCTAAGCAGATAAATGAAATTATCTAATTATCTTTATCAAATCATATTTCTATTCTGATGTCACCATTGCCCTATGCATGGGCGACCAAGGATATAATACCAAATTTAACAGTTCAGTACTTTTTGTTAACTGTTTATCATGTCTTAGAAGTAATAATTAAAAAACTTAGCATTTTAACTATATTTTGTTTTTGTTTTTTAAAGTACTGTGATATTAGTATAGTGCATTGATTTGAATCGTGACACGAGTATATTGTTACGCCCTTACAGACTACCAAACAAAACCGCATCTGCGTTTGTTTTCAACACTTTATATTCAAAAGTTTATATATTTTTAGCCAACTCTAAATATTATTTCTAGTTAAATTAAGTCTTTTTTTCACCCCAGAAGCCGTCCACACTCACTGTTTAGCTGATAGTCATTTTTTTATTTGTGCAACAGCGCTTTGTTTATGCGTTTGTTACGTCAAGCAGAGGTCTTCAGAGCGATTGGAGAGGGGAATAATGGTGACGCAGTGATTCACAAGCTCTCACATAGAAATCTGAATGTAACTCCATAAACACAAACACACACACACACTCACATACGGTTACTTGGCAACAAGACTGTTACTAAGAGACTGATTGCAAAGGAGGCTGGTTTCTATGGCAACAGCTATGGCTGAGTCATCCGCAGTGCAGCATGTTGTTGGACTGGCAAGCTGATCAGTCTCTAAGTCATGGTGAAAGTACAAGGCCCTGCAAATCAAATTGCTGTTATGTCACAAAGAGTGATGTGATGAAATGCAACACATTTTTATTCCCCAAATCTGCCTCCTAAGGGATTAAATTACACAGGACACATGGAAGAGGGCTGGTGAATTAAAGTAAGATCTATACGCTAATACGCTACGCCCTTGCTTAAATCGCTTTATTATTCAATGGACAGTTGCATTACCTCATCCATGAGGTTTGCTTTAATTCAGAGGATTGCTGAATTGAACAGGTTACACACCCAGCCAATAGTCATCGTTCCAGCTGTTGAGGCCTGTGGTGCCATCTGGATGGAAAGCCAGGCTTGAGTGGAGAGTGATCCGATTGGTTGTTGTTGACTCTTGCTACATTAAAAAAACACACACACACACACACACACACACACACACACACACACACACAGACAACTTGAAATCCTTCTTCATGTCTCTCAAGCATGATATACTAGACTATTCATAAAAGCCTTCATTTGCTGATAAAACAGCATTTTTAAAACAAATTTTAACAAAATGGGGTAAATACAAAGTCCACTATAAAGACATGTACGCTGTGTTTGCCTTACTCATTGGAAGTGATTCAGCAATGTAATTCCTCATAATTTGGAGTTTTCAAAGAAGTTTCCAATATTGTGAAAAAAAGTTATAATATTATGTGAAATATATGACATTAAACATTTTTATTTTATTATAAGCCTTTTTATAATAACCACGCACTATCCCTGCAGAAACCTGGCCAAGATTCCCTCTCCTTTGTCCTGACTCATAAAAAACTACTTTTTACGGTTGCTGTCATTTTCATATGATTCAAATATCCTGCAGATGTTTATAAGTTTAACACACACATATTGTCAAACTCACTCTCAGGTTTACTCTGTTATCACAACTGTCCTGACCACAGTTTACCGTTGGTGGATTGATTTGACTGCGCAATTGAGAGAAGCATTTTCAGGTGTCTCCTACTCTCTTTGATTTTTGCATAATTATACGATGCAGCTGTCATTCACCACCTCACGACAGAAATTAGATTTGCACCAAAAAAAAATAGATGGGAGGTACAAATGGCCACATACTTTGCATTGTTTTCATGCTGACATTTAAACAAAGTTGTACTAGGAGTGCCATATAAAGGGTTCTCTCTCGATTACAAATACAGTGTAAAAGCATAATTTGTACTGAGAGAAGCATATGTTTAAAAATTACAACTTCTCTAGTATCCATACATTTCACTCACAGCCATGTCCTGTGTTAGAGAATGTGTCTCCCAAAAATTAATTTATTCACCTTCACATCCATAAGACATTGGTTAATCATCAAAATACAAATGAAGATATTTTTAATGAAAACTGAGACCTATGACTGAAATGCATATGTGAATAAAAGCCTAAATTAAATCTGTTCATCATATCTCTTCACAAGACTTTGATTAAACCGATCAATTCATATGGACGCTTTTATGACCTTTTTGGATCTTCTAAGTTTTGGTTACCTGGACTTTCACTGGAAAGACAGATACCTCTCAGGTTTCATTCAAAATATCTTAATTTGTGCTTCAAAAATTAAGCAAAGTCTTATGGCTTTGGAACAACATGAGAGTGAGTAAATGATGACATTTTCATTTTTGGGTGAACTATCCCTTTAGAATTCATTCGAAAGTTATTTGGCTGCTCCCATGTGTGAATTGCGCAAAGGCATTTTAACTTCATCGACAAATATATAAAAATTGCAATTTAATCATTGCATTTAAAAATGAATTATCAATGTATTATTTACTGTCACATTTAAAAACATTTGCTTTAGTTACTTTTTATTTGTCAATTTGAAAAGTGATTTATTTATATTTTTAAAATTGAAATAAAACATGGATGATTAACTCCTTTTATTAATATGGCACTCCACTGGTGAAATGTTGGTGAATTACTTTTATTTGCATTACCAACTGCACACAGTTCTCCAAAGAAACCCTGTACCTAGGGCTGGGTATCGTTCAAACATTTTCGATACCAATACCTTGACTTCGATACCGATTCCTGAACGATACTTTTTTTCAATACTAATTGTATGAAATCCATTTTAACAAAATTGTATTACACATATACCTCTAAAAACTTACATTACACATTACCTCATAAAACTATTTTTTTTAGTTTGTTGAGGTGTTTACAGACTCAAAGACTCATCTCCTGAGCCACTGCACAAAGGAACTAAATGTAACCAACACAATAAATCAGTGAAAATTGTTTTAATAAAGTTAAAATAATTTCAATAGTTTCAAAATAGTTCAGATACATTTTCAGTTAGTATGTGAGGCTCACTGCTGTATAGCCTACTTAAGATCTTTAAATCACTCAGCAAAATAAATAAATAAATAAATAAATGAATAAAATAATTAAAAAAAAATAAATAAATAAAATAATAATAATAAAATTAGGATGTCCGCTATTTCAGGAGACAGACAAGCCCTCTTTTCACTAATGATGTCCCCAGGACTAATGTCCCTAGGCTATGTTTACACTAGTGCATTTTCATTTTAAAACGCATAGCTATAGACAGAATGGAAGGTATTTTCTGAAAAAGAAAATGCAAATAAATTTTTTACAAAGCTTTTTATTAATGTTCACACAATAATAGTGATAATTCAAATTAAAATGTAAAGTTTAGTTTTTGTTTAATCGTCTTTTATTTCACAGTTTTCATCTTCATTTTCATTTTCAAAGTCAACCTCTATGCAAATTCTATGTTAATAGGAGGGTGTGGTTTACTGTCCTGGTGGGCCGGTCTGTTTTTTTGGCCGCGAGGGCCGGTGTTGTCATGCCACTGGGTTGAACTATGCTGTTCCTAGTCTGCCTGCACTCATAGCAGCCCCACTCTTTTTATTTATTTTCTCGCAGGCCATATTATTATTTTCACCAGATTATATCAATAACAAATTCTCAATTGATAACTAAAATAGACTGTGATAACTAATCCTTCTTTTTGCGCAAATCGTTGTTTTATTTGTGAACATAGGCGTTTGAGGAAGGCTTTAAAGTCCCCATGAAATCAAAATTAAAGTTTTTTGGGTGTTAGTATCAATATTTCATTCATTCAAAGGATATAGTTGCAATAATAATTTAGATCAAAACTTTAAGTGCCATTGTTTACAAAAAAAAAAATGCTTGATTGACTGACGTTTCATAGACCTTCAGTTGTTAGATTGTCAAATTTCATGCCATTTGTCATTTCACAGTATTTTCATCTCAATTACACGTGTGAAGTCACAATTCTATAATGGTACAATTTACTCAGGCCGATGACATTTTTTGTATGACATTTAAAATTATTTTTAGAATAATTACATAAATAGGTTAAGCAAAACAATTGTGATTATTTCTGAGAACTTTTTAACTGCAGGCAGACTTAGGCCTACATTATGGTACAGTACAAATATTTGGAACGTCCCTTATTCTGTCCCTTATTTTCTTAAAGAATAAACACTTATTTTCTACAAGAATAAACACTATTTTCTTAAAGAATAAATAAAGAATCACAATTGTCCCTTATTTTCCATTTCTTATGTTAATTGGCAATGATGACATAATTATCTTTTGACTCCCCCGACAGCGGAACCTTGCTCAAAAAAAAAATTAATTGTTGGAGATATGCGAGCAAAAAATAATAGATAAAAAATGTATAATACAAAGTGCAAAGGCGGCACTGCAAAGGCCAGTAAAAAACAAAAAAACAAAGTGGGCCTAAGGCATGAAACTCCAGGGCTGAAAATGAGTCCCACTCCGGCCCTCGCCTGAGGCGTAAGTATGGCAGACCGTTTCTGCCACAGTCGAGTAAAAAATATGATTCCGTAAATCATAATAATGATTTTTAAGTTTCTCATTATTATGAGAACGTTTCTCATTATTATGATTTACAGAATCATATTTTTTACTCGACTGTGGTGGAAACGGGCTTCCATACTTACGCCTCAGATTCTACGTCACTTGAACAATAAGCCACGCCCACTGATTAGAATTTGCATACAGGTTCACTTTGAAAATGAAAACGAAAATGAAAACTGTGAAATAAAAGAGACAATAAAACTAAAATAAAAAGCATTGTAAAAAAATGTATTTGCATTTTCTTTTTCACTTTTGCCTTTTCATTTTAATATTGGCAGTCTTGCCTATTCAGATTGCAATGAAAATTAAATGTCAAATCACCAACTGCATTTTATTTTTCAATTTGAAAGGGACGATGCATTGTTATTGAAAATAAAAATTAAATCATTTCATTTCATTTTCAATTTGGGCACATATTTTGCACACTTTTTTATAAGGAAAGTGTTAATCTGGTTTTCGTTTTCATTTTTATAATTTAATTTATTTATTTAAAATTGGCAGAAAATACCTTCCATATAGAGGCAATTCGGTCGTGCCTAAACAGTATCATATCTAAAAAGTAACTTGATACCCAGCCCTACCTGGACCACATTACTGAATTCTCCTGACAAATTTGCAAGTGTTGGTTTAAGAGAAATTATGAAGAACGGAAACAGAATGTGGAAAATATCAGGTTTTGGCAGTTCTAACTTGGTCCCTCACATACCTCGTTTTTATTTACATGCCATAAAACTATAACCGTCTCCCTCTCTGAGCTGCTTTGTACAATAATCCAGAGTAAGCACATTTTTATGAGATTCCCTAGACCTGCAGTTAAAGTACACAGACACGCACACCAATGGTGAGCCGAGTCTGCAAGGATGGGGCCTGATTGTGAGGGAATCCTTTGTATGGCATGAAGTCATGACTGATGAGATTGGTACCAGCCACTGAGAGACCTAGAGGGGCCTTTCCACTTAGAGGACCACAAAAACATGCAACCCAGGGAAAGGAAATGTGAGGAAACTAGATTTAGGACAACACTGCTTCCTTCTCAATTTAAAAGAACTAAGCAAATCCCCAGGGCAACCCTCTAAAGAAACAAATTCAGTATGCCAGATGGCTAGAGAGACCCTATTCCCTAAATAGATGATTAAACACAATACAGTCACATGCCCATCCACCCCACCTTCGTCCATCGGAAGA